>NC_134266.1:219087823-219391232 GCF_031893055.1 Leptodactylus fuscus | reverse complement strand
AAACAGCTTGGTGATGGCTTGTTGGCGGTCATTTTAAAAACACATTTATTTCAATGGTTTTTTTTTTTTTTAAGCAAACCGCTAGTGTCCGTATGCAGCCTCACTGCTGTGAAACCGTTTTTTGGGCTTTTTATTTGCATGGAAACAAAGTCCTGCATGCCTGCTTTGTGTCCAGCCAAAAAACAAAAATTGTTTCCCGTGAGGAGGCTGCATACGGACACTGGCGGTTTGCTTTAAAAACCAATTCAAATGAATGGGTTTTAAAACTGACCGCCGGCAAGTCATCTGCTATGCAGTTTCTCTGAGGACGGAGACCTGGCAGGCGGACACAGGCGCAAGTGTGAACACCCCATCCCCCTTCCTTAAAGAGTTTTTTCTAACTATTCAGATACGGTCTGGTAGCTTAAGGGAGTAATCTCTAGGGTTCCCAATTTCTATTTGGTTATCCAAAATGGTCAGCGGGATCCACATTTAGGAGGACTTGATGTGGAGAGCTGACTAGGCAGATATGCTGATGGTGACATTGAATGAATTCTCTTAGTATGTCCTGATCTTATCTCTGCATGGCCATGTATCGAACATCTATAGCTTATCCCATGGATCCTAGCCCTCTTAAAGTCACATGGACACAACCAATTTTTGCATTCGCTCAGCAGTTAAAATAAGCAAGCACCTTTACAATCTGTTGTAATGTGTACTATGTATTTTTTACTTATTTATTTTCCACTACAGCTCCTATGCAGACCTATGTGTTTTCCCATAATAGACAAGTTTGATTCTACAGTTATACTTTCTTCCATTTGTTCTCTACTTTATGCTAAAGTACTTTTGGTACAGAATGCATTGACGAACGGTGAGCAACAAAAGCACACGGACCCCATAGACTATATTGGGGTCCGTGTGTTTTCCTGTGTGGTGTCCGCACAGAACATGCAGAGAGAAAAGTACTTCATGAACTACTTTCCTCTCTGCATGACTCATGCGGAAAACACACAGACCCCATTATAGTCTATGGGATCCATGTGCTTTCATTGCTCACCGCTTGTCAATGCGTTTGGGGATCCCCAAACGGAATACCAAACGCAGATGTGAACCGGGCCTTATCCTAATACTTGCACATATTGGACTAGAAAGGTGTAAGTTACATCACGCTTAAAGAGGACCTTTCACCACTTTTGGGCACATGCAGTGTTATATACTGCCAGAAAGCCGACAGTGCGCTGAGTTCAGCGCACTGTCGGCTTTCCCGATCTGTGCCCGGTGTAAAGAGCTTACGGTGCCGGTACCGTAGTGCTCTATGGTCAGAAGGGTGTTTCTGACCATTAGCCAGAGACGTCCTTCTGCCTCGCGGCGCCTATCACGCTGTACTGTGGAGCGGGGAGGAACGCCCCCCTCCCGCTCTTGATAATACTCGTCTATGGACGGGCTGTGTGAGCAGAGGGAGGGGGCGTTCCTCCCGGCTCCACAGCACAGCGCGATTGGCGCTGCGAGGCAGAAGGACGTCTCTGGCTAATGGTCAGAAACACCCTTCTGACCATAGAGCACTACGGTACCGGCACCGTAAGCTCTTTACACCGGGCACAGATCGGGAAAGCCGACAGTGCGCTGAACTCAGCGCACTGTCGGCTTTCTGGCAGTATATAACACTGCATGTGCCCAAAAGTGGTGAAAGGTCCTCTTTAATAAGCTGACAAATTCCCCTTAATGCTCTCACTATTGTTGTCATAGCTGCATGGAGAACCTCTGGGGTTTCCTTCAAACCTTCCAGAACTTTTGATAAGAATAGGTCAATGTGCTCCATTGTCCCTGCAGTGAGGAAAAAAAAAAAAAAAGTACCCCAGTGGACCTATTAAATTTAAAGGGAGCTATTGGTGACGGTTTTAAATAGACGTCGTGACACTAGTGTGAACACAGTCTTATTTCCATAAACTTTGCATAAAAATGTAGAAGTCTGTGTGGCGTAGGTAAATCATCATATATGTGACCTGTAGTAACCGTTTCCCATGTGCTGAGCGTAGGTGTTCAAGAACATGGTACAGTTGCAGTTGGTATTTTATACCAAATGAAGTATTGTGTTTAAGATCTTTGCAACAAGACAATTAGATAGATATATAACATAATACACTTGTCATGTTGTATGGTCACAATATCTGCAAAAGCACCTGGGACTGCAGCCTATATATACTAAATAAAACCACAGTTGCCAACTTCCTTTGACCACGTTACCTGCTGTAAAAAAAAAACCAAACCAAACTGACTTCCAATGAGTTAATTATCACCTACATAAATATTCTCCACCAGCTGAAATGACTCCTTTTATAGAGGAATAATTCAGCTTGGTTTGAGTCTGCCACGTGAGAAGTAGAACGTGCAATAAATATTACTTAGCCCACTCTCAGAGAACACCGTCGCGGCGGTAAATAAAAGCTTTTCAGGCTGATTCATTTTCTGCCTTTGTCTGTTGCAGGGGTCCTGCGTACGCTTGTGGAGACAGCCACTGCGGAAGCTTCTATCCTCAGCCTGTGTGAAAAGGGAGATGCTATGATCATGGAGGAAACTGGCAAGATTTTCAAAAAAGAGAAAGAAATGAAGAAAGGTCAGTGGGAGTTTTAGATATGTGCTTTACATTGTTCATTCTGTATTGTATCAGAGCCTTTGTGTATAAGACCTGCACATGACTATACATGGGCAGCTGCTTGAAAAAATGTAATGGTACCCATGTTCTGTCTGTGCTTTTAAAGCAACAATTGACTTCAGTGAAGGGGGTCGTGGAAAGAAATTGGCCCATCTGCTGTCTGTTAAAACAACCATAACATACCTTCATATATCCTAAAAGTGCACGCTGCAGTAAAGTTTACTTGCTACGGTCATAATGTGTAATTCCAGTATGATGGCAACTCTGTTGACCTATCCTAGAATTCACTACACTTTGATCTATGCATGTTGCCGCAGTGAATATGCTACGCCACATTGACTATGAATGTTAAATAAACTTCTATTTTCTTTATTACAGGTATTGCCTTTCCAACCAGTATATCTGTTAATAACACTGTGTGTCACTTCTCCCCTCTGAAGAGCGACCAAGATTACCTCCTAAAAAACGGTGATCTAGTAAAGATGTAAGTACCTGTTCCTACCCCCCCATCTTTAATACTTCTTTCTAAATTAACTGTAAAGAAAACAATATCCCTTCCCTTATCAAAACAAACAGTTATATTGACTTGTTTCCTATAAATGTATAATATGTGGCCTGCAGCTTGGACTGTATGATCGGAATGGTCAAACTTGAAGGGGTTTTAGGGTCTACAAAATATTACCTAGCATTAAAATGGGTCACTAGAATTGTGAGTGCTGAGAAGCTGAGATCTTGTACGCACAAGGTTTTATTGACTTCCACTGATTTAAAGTGTTGTCATTGCTGACCTAGTTGCCTTTAAAAAAAGAAAAAAAATCCCAAGATCTGCACAACCACAGTCTATATACATGGAGGCCATTGGTGCACCCAGTGTCAAGTTTGTCTTAATAAGCCACACAGCATTGGGGGAAAAGAAAAGCTGTAGAGTATTATTCACCAGTTTAGCATTTCATCCTTAACTCAACAAAAGACCCTTGTTAAGGTCAAAACGTCACTCTATTTGGTGGTAATAGCTTTTCAGTATAATGGCTCATTCATGAATTGCCCATATGAATAAAGAAGGGATGATCCAGCATTGTTGCTTTACGGAGATTATAAGTTTTAGCGGAAAGTCATGTCAGGATTGCTGACAGATCTTCTTTGTTATTCTTTTAAGCGCAATATTTGCACCTGAAGAAGGGGGTACAAATCATTTGGGGATTAGTTGACCTAGCAGATCTGGTTGTGTTCAGTCCACATTTAGCATTATGCATAAGTTTTCCAGAAATATATGCGAAGAATAAATATCATGTTGTATTCTGTTACAGTGACCTAGGAGTCCACGTAGATGGTTTCATTGCTAATGTTGCACACAGCTTTATTGTTGGTGCTTCCAAGGTAAGAGCAATTGTTCATCTCCTCTATACAACAACTTTCAAAGTTAAACGTGCCTCTTTAAACTATGGATGTTTTCCTGTTGTAAAATATAAAAACGTTCAATTTTGATCTGCCTAAAAGGTTGTTTGTTTGTTTTTTGTTTTGTTATATATATTATTCTTTTTTCAATAGTTACCTTTCAGCCAGCGTTGTGTAAATTAAGAGAAACTTCTACATCATTATATAAGTTCTGACCTTTTATTGATGTTTATAAAGCACTTGGAGTGGGGTACAAAGCTTACTGTGTGGCAGTCTGTGTCTCTCCACCTTCCACTCCCCTCTCCGTAGACTTTTATGTAACCGAATTCCTCTCTCAGCTTTTGTCCATTAATGAAGAATGAAAAGTTTAGCAGGGAGAGGTGGAGAAGGAAATATTATATTACTACCGTGTTTCCCCGAAAGTATGACGCCCCCTGAAAGTAAGGCATGCGGGGGTTTCTGTTGAATTGCCTAATATAAGGCATCCCCCGAAAATAAGGCATGCCGGGCAGTGGTGTGCGGGGTTTTGGGGGGCGGGGCTTAGCGGAGCTTTGCAAGCTCCACTTCACTGACACAGCAGCCATGCTCTGAGCTCCGTGTGCACAGCAAAGCCGGCTGCTGCCTCTGCTGTTGTAGGATGAGCTCTCCCAGCTCATCCCAGAGGCAGAGACAGCAGCTGCCATACAGAAGAGGCAGCAGCCGACTTTCCTGTGCACACGGAGCACAGAGCACGGCTGCTGTGTCAGTGAAGTGGAGCTTGCAAAGCTCCGCTAAGCCCCGCCACCCGAAGCCTAGCTAAGCCCCGCTCACCACTTCCAGGACGAACAGCAGCACCAGCGCTGCTAGGAAGAAGGGAAAGGTAAGTATGATAACTTCCCCCCCTCCCCTACACTACATTACCTACAACCGGCAGTCATGCTGACACTCCACTAAGGAAGTGCCGGCATGACTGCCGGTTGTAATAAGGCACCCCCCGAAAATAAGACAGGTCCTATATTTAGAGTGACAATTTAATATAAGACACTCTTATTTTCGGGGAAACACGGTATATACTTTATTTTTTAGAACAAGTTATTATATTTGCTGCTTCTATTGATCTATGGAACATTTGTTGAAGTGACCGGCTGTTGGCATTTCATTTGTCCCGCAGTCATTTTGTAGGCAGATGACTTGTGTATTGGCAGATGTAAACTTTAGCTTATGAAAAGTTAGTGAAGCATACCTTTTATAAATACTGTACACTATTGGGGGATTTATCAAGACTAGCACTTTGCACTTCTTGATAGTCCTTTGCCCCTTATGAATATTCCTAATTTATGATGCAAACACTTCCTAATAAATCAGGCATGTTCTCAAGGCTAGCAATTTTACCCCCCTAAAGCTGGCATAGGGGGCTTAATATATCTGCCCCTTAAAGGGGTTGTCCAGGGAGAATTGGACAACCCCCTTAACGTTTAAATCAGCCAAGTGTCGTTAAAAAAAAAAAAATGCTCACCTGTCCCCAATGCTCCAGTGTCCTCCTGGTTCTTTTGGACTTAATTTTCTGTTAATGTCTTTTAGGATTCACCAGTTACTGGCCGTAAGGCCGATGTTATCAAGGCTGCACACCTGTGCGCAGAGGCAGCTCTCCGTCTTGTAAAGCCAGGAAACCAGGTGAGAACAATAGTTCCATCTATTATTATAGAGAACCAACTACTATGTTACATTTCTGCATTGACTGGTGGTATCTGGGTGCATTTCAAAAAACCTATAAGACAACTATAGATATTCCACCTCTTAGAGGACCTCTGACCACCACCAAAAACTCCCAACTGTTTGCATCTTTCAGCAGGCTTTGCTCCGCTGATTCCGGCACAGTTGGAGTTTTTTCTTTGTTGCTCACAATTTTTGAGCAATTGCTGTCAGTGTTGACACCCAATATTCTAATTGGGCTCTCTCAGATGGGCAGACACGGGAGCCGGCCATGGGCATATTGGGTGCTGAAACTAACGGCAATAAATGGTAATGAATGATGGGGCTAGAGAAAAAAATATTAGTCTTGTAGTATGCTTCTGTTCTTTTTAAAGGCTCCTACATAGTTAGTGATTTGTGAGAATCTGATAGACCCTACCTTAGCTTCTGTAGAGTCTAATGATACATATATTTCACCTTTAGAACACACAGGTGACTGAAGCATGGAACAAGATTTCACCATCTTTTAACTGTACACCCATTGAAGGTAAGAAATATTTCCTAATGTTTTGTGTGATTGTCCTCATTGTGACCGTCTGTACAAGGCCCTGTTCTTATCACATTAAAAAGGAATGTCTCCTCAATTTTTTTTTAATGTAAATTTTTGTTCTATCTTCTGTACATGATTATGGGGGCTGCCATCTTGATTCCGCTTCTCCTCTGCTCTATACAGCACTATCATGGGTAGCAATAGACTAGAGCTCACTTATCGATGTCTATGGGCAATCTCTCTAGGCATGTTTTGTTCAGAGTGGAGGAGTAAATAAGATGTAATGCTTGTCAGTGGTGTTATCTATAGAGGGAGTGCTCTTCTAATGTAATATGGTCTTTGATCTTAAATGGGGTGACTTCTGCAAATAAACCCCATACTATGTTTAACATAAAAAGGTAGTTTAAAAAAAAAAATGGGTACATCCTGAGACTCAACTGGTTTTCTCTCCAGTGTATAGATTAGGGGTTTTCTGAGATTTTCAGATTGACTTCTTTTATGATAGGTCATCAGTATTGGATCAGAGGGCCTGACTCCTGGCACGTTTTCAGATACCATTTAATGAGTTTCTCACTAAACCCCTCTAGTTCTTTCTCTAAAGCCTAGTTTTACTTTTCCTCCACTCAGGGATGCTTTCTCATCAGTTGAAGCAGCATGTAATTGATGGAGAGAAGACCATTATTCAGAACCCAACTGACCAGCAAAAGTAAGTTTCTTCTGTACTTACAAAGGCTTATGTATTTACTATACCCTGTTGGGTTTTTGGTGCACATTTAGATTCTATGTATTAAGGCATGCATAGGTGCCTCTGTCACAGATTGTCATATTTGCTACAAAATAGTGAATAACTAAATTCTGTCATTGGGGGTCCATTGGTCACGGTTGGGGTCAGTCATGTCTGTTCTGCTCTGTCATTTTAAGTTTTCTGCTCCTATAACGGAGTGGAAAACTACAAACATGAACCCTTCCTAATTCCTTTGAAGAGTTTATAGCAACTTTCTTATTGTAGGAAGGACCATGAAAAGGCAGAGTTTGAGGTCCATGAGGTTTACGCGGTTGATGTTCTTATCAGCACCGGAGAAGGAAAGGTGAGTACATTGTAGCTTATGGCAAAACATTGTCTCCTGTACCATTCCTGTGCAGTAACTAACTTGTGTTTTTGGTTGCTGTTGAAATTAGGCAAGGGATGCTGGACAGAGGACAACCATTTACAAAAGGGACCCAACAAAGCAGTATGGTCTGAAAATGAAAACCTCCCGTGCCTTTTTCAGTGAAGTAGAGAGACGTTTTGGTGCCATGCCATTCACTCTGAGGTATGAAGTTGCAGTGTTTTTACGTTTGGACACAAACCTCTAAAATGTGTTTAATCCCCCTAGCTATAAAGTAACATACATGAGAATGACGTCGCGGTAGTACTTACCAGTCTTTTTCAGTTAAATGAATAGGCATAAAATTGATAGATATTTTTTTTCTGTAGGGCTTTTGAAGATGAGAAAAAGGCTAGAATGGGTGTTGTGGAGTGCGCCAAGCATGAACTTCTCCAGCCTTTTAATGTGCTATATGAAAAGGAAGGTAAGTAGTTTAAGGTTTTATGCATGTATGAAAATCCAGTTTCCTCCGAGGCCTGAAGTGTTATGACCAGAACTCTTATCATGGGGCAGCAGAAATATAATTTTGACGCCTTTCATATGTCTTAAATGTGTTCCTTGTTTGTTGCACTGAACTTCATGCAGTCTCCTTCACTGTTTTCAGGAGAATACGTTGCACAATTCAAGTTCACAGTTCTCTTGATGCCCAACGGCCCCATGAGGATAACCAGTGGCCCTTTTGATCCAGATGTGTATAAATCTGAACTCGAGGTGCAAGATACAGAGCTGAAGGTTAGTACTTGACTCATGTCTATAGAGGTCTAAGGAGAGTAGAAAGGGAGGTAGGAGTAGGAAGTATTAGAGAAGACAGACATAGTTTGATGCTTGAACAGAATAGGAGCTTTCTAATGCAGCCAAAGCACTTTACTTTCATCAATACAGGGTAGTGATTCCATATAGCATGCATTATTCTGGGTTTAAGTGTATGACACACAGTTATGGAGCGGATTCTCCTGTACTCTGCCTGTGCAGTATGGCTGCTAGCCTCCATGCACCAGCTCAGAGACTTATGCAAGTTACCTGCAGAGGGGGGAACCACTAAAGGCCTGGGGCCCCACAGGACGTAAATGCGAATCCCATGCCCACTTAGCGGTAAAACCGTGGTGCGTAACTATGGCGACCGCCCGGGAGCTGGGCAGCCGCCGGGTATCTACTGCTTTACGCAGTAGACAACCGGCGCTAATGTCTCCAATCGGTCTCCGGACCGATCGGAGGCATTAACTCTTCTGGCACCTCTGTCAAAGCTGACCGAGGCTCCATTTTCCCGGCGGCACGTGGGCGCTGCCATTTTCCTGGGATCGCCGGCACCTGGAGTAAGCTCCGGGGCTGGCATCATGTTAATATGACAGCTGGGAGCCTTGTCAAGGCTCCCTGGCTTGTCATTACATTGCTTCTACAGCAGGCTATGCTACATAGCCTGCAATAGAAGTGCCGATACTTTGCAATGCATTAGCATTGTAATGCATTGCATTAGTAATCAGACCCCCTGGGGTTTAAGACCCCTAGGTGGTCTAATAAATGCAAAAAAATTTTTTTTTAAAGTATTAAAAATTCAAATCTCCCCCCTTTCCATAGAACACATATAAAAGTAGTTAAATACTGTGAAACATACACATTAGGTATCCTTGTGTCCAAAATCGCCCGCTCTACAAATCTATAAAAATATTTTTCCTGTACGGTAAACGGCGTAGCGGGAAAAATAGTCAAAAGTGCCAAACTGCCGTTTTTTCACTGTTTTGATTCTGATAAAAATTTGAATAAAAAGTGATCAAAGCAATAGCATTTCCCGAAAATAGTAGAACTAAAAACTACACCCGGCCCCACAAAAAAAAAGACGCCCTGTGCATCCCTGTACACGGACGTATAAAAAAAAGTTACGGCTGTCAGAATATGGCGACTTTTAGAAAAAAAAAAAATTACCACCGTTTTGGAATTTTTTTTAAAGGGGTTAAAATTTGGTATCCCTGGAATCGTAACGAAACAAAGAATACAGGGGACATGTCATTTTTGGCTGCACAGTGAACGCCGTAAAACCGAAGTAATGATAATTCTTGATATTTTACCTAATGCCAAGCCCATGTAATACTGCCTTAAATTTATGGTCAGCTTAGCTTTTCACTGATTCTCCTTGCTCAAAGGTTGTCCAAAGTTTATTTTACTACCCAAGATAGGGATTTCTGAGTAATGTTTTGTTGAGTTTCCTAGCAATATGCAAAGATTACACTCTGTGGTTTCTCCAGTAAATGTGAATTAATGTGAAGCCTTTAATGCCTCGAAAATAGATGATGTTGATTTGCCATATACTAGGTATTCTGCATTTCATGGAAGTACAAACTTATGTTTTCTTGTTCTGTTTAACTTAGGCACTACTTCAAAGTTCAGCCAGTCGGAAAACCCAGAAAAAGAAGAAAAAGAAGGTAGGTGCTCAAATATGTTATTCCACATGCTCTCTATACCTAATAACTCGGCACCAATAACTTTTTTGAATTTGTGATAGCACGTACTTCTACATGTTAATGCTAAAATGCTTAAGTATGTATGTCTTAAGTACTAGGTAGTATTTTTTCAGCCTTAAATGTTATCAGTTATCCACCATGGCTTCAACAAAACTACCCACAGGTCCTTATGGACCGGGGATATGTTGAGGGGAAATAAAAAAACAACCTAGACATTAGACCAATGAGTTTCATCTGAATCCTCGGGTGGTCCTGGCACTTATGCAGTTGTTCAGAGAAGTTGGGGATCTATTTTTAAAATCTGCCATGGATCATGTCTGTTTCCACAACATGGGGCCTCAGCCATAAAACAGTGTTATTTTGTGCTCTAAGGCCCCACATTGCGGAATTGCAGCTTTTTCTTGTTGCGGTTTTTTTTTTTTTTTGAGCCAAAGCCAAGTATGATACAAAAGGAATGGAAATATATAGGAAACTCTCATACTTCTCCCTTCTGCTCAATCCACTTTTGGCTTTGGCTCAAAAAAACGCAGCAAAATCTGCAACAAAAAAAGCTGCATTTCCGTAAAGTGGGGCCTAAACCCCCAGTCAATAAGGATCTGAGTGGTGGTTTAGTATCCAAAATGGCAGCTTGGGGAAAGTTCGTAAATGAACTTATTTGTATATTGCTTCAAAGTTGTTCTCCAAATCTACAAACTTGTTATAGATAACGAAGATCAATTCACTGACGGGTATTCTACTCAAAATATTTTGTATATACAGCTGAGGGAGTAGAAATAAAACATAACTTTTATTTTTTAATATATTAAAATTGTGCCCATTATAGCATAAAATATTCCAATAGGGAGATTCACTAACCAGTAAAGAGATTAGGTAGATATGGCTTCTATCTCTTTGATCAAGTGAAACTCTCCCCTTTATCTTTCCAATTGGCAGGAAAAAATAGATAAGTATTCCATTTGTTCAGCAGGACTTGGAGGAGCAAGAGTTAATATGCAGCATTAGCTCCCAACAGTACTCAGAGGTCTGACCAGGTAATGATATAGCCAGTATACAACGGATAAGCAGCAGTCCTATCTATCCTCTGGTTCAATTTAAATGTATTGTAAGTCCCTGAACTATTACATGGAGAAAAAAACTATTTCCTAATATCCTCAGAGGGTATTAGGAAATAGTTTTTTCTCCATGTAATAGTTCAGGGACTTACAATACATTTAAATTGAACCAGAGGATAGATAGGACTGCTGCTTATCCATTGTATACTGGCTATATCATTACCTGGTCAGACCTCTGAGTACTGTTGGGAGCTAATGCTGCATATTAACTCTTGCTCCTCCAAGTCCTGCTGAACAAATGGAATACTTATCTATTTTTTCCTGCCAATTGGAAAGATAAAGGGGAGAGTTTCACTTGATCAAAGAGATAGAAGCCATATCTACCTAATCTCTTTACTGGTTAGTGAATCTCCCTATTGGAATATTTTATGCTATAATGGGCACAATTTTAATATATTAAAAAATAAAAGTTATGTTTTATTTCTACTCCCTCAGCTGTATATTGTTATAGATAACTGATGTATGATGTCTGTCACTGTAGTGCCCTTGGTTATATTCAGTAGAAAATGCCTTTAAATGCAGCCCTAATGATGCTAAAATGTTGTACATTATTCTTTACAGGCTTCAAAGACCGCTGAACAGGCCACTGCTGACGATAATGAAGGCACAGAATGAGGAGAACGCCTTTATTGGAGGTGTTTGACTTCGACCTGCCAGTTTTATTTTTTAGTGTCTGCATTTTTTTTTTTTTTTCGCCTCTTTCCCCTCTCCCAAGAAATATGAAATGTCGAAAAACGAAAGCCTCTGCTGGGTGACCTCAGAGCGCTAATGGATTCAGGCCTCCCCTAACCCTCATTGAATACAAAACATGGACATTGAGGGAAGTCTTTTTGGAATTTACACCAGACTACTTAACCAAAAATATATATATAAATACAAACAATAAAATCAGGCATAAAACCAGTCTTAAGCCCCTCTTTCTAAATAAATGTTTTTTGTAGAATTGGATTAAGTCATCCTTTCAGATTTATACCAGTGCTTGCCACAATGTCTCCAAAGTCTGTCTGTTCTGAAGGCGGCTCTGTTACGGATTTCAGAACCGTCCATTTCCTCTTGTGTGAACGCCATGCCTGTTCTGAAGTAGGTTACCATGAGGCAAGCTGTGCACTTAATAGTTTCTGAGAACTTTGCAAATATGTTTTTTATTAATATGGCAGAGCAGTGGTTTCTGGTCATATATCCCAATACAATTCACTGAACATTATTCAGAGGAGGTCCCATGACAGACTCTGTAGAAGCCTAAAGCTCTGTGCCACCCAGGACACCACTAATTCTGTGCTTGCTTATGACAGAGTAGGCCTTCTTTAATGTGTCTTCCTCCAGTCTATTGTACAAGTGTTTTCTACCCTCACCACATCTCTTTACTATACGGAGTATAGTTTCCTCACACATCTGCAATGTTAGCAGACTGGGCACTACACCAGGCACTCTGTGCAGAGCTGTATCTATTTCCTTCTCTTACTTACTCAGAAATGAATTTAATGCTGAAATATAAACCTTAAACCCTGTCCTGCTATATGTAGATAAATGCACAACACTTCCCATTTTTATTTTTTGACTACGTATGTATGAAAGTACTTAAGTTCTGTTAGGAATTACAATTGTGACCCAAAGAAATTGAACTGGATTCCTTTTTCTCTGTTTTAAGTCATAATAGAAGGGAATTAAAACTGAGCCAGTAAAAGTGAACCCTGTCTTGTTACCTGTGTATTGTTTAGCCATTGCATCCACTTGCTTTTATTTTGACAGTGAACTCTTGCTATACCTATACACAGCAGATTTCGTGGTTTCACTTTATTTGTATCTGGGCTTTTACTTTTTTTAAAAAAATATTTGTAATTATGGAAATTCTTATGATTTGGAGGAATATTCTACCATTCACTCCAGGTTCATATGTACATTATTTTGTTCTAAAATCATGTCTGCCACATCTCATGCACATCTGAACTTTTTGGCACAGATAAGCTCTTGTATGAGTACATTAAATAATAGGAGAACCAATGTGCTTTCATAATTCTAATGAACGTGCAAGGAAGTGCAATGTATTGTCTGTACTGGTTGATTCTTTGGGAAACCTTTTACAGACACTATTGACATCCTAAGACTCACTAAATTGGAATCGTTAGGTTTTTCCTTATGAGAATTGGCCATTGAAAATAAGCCAGTCAGGAGACTGTGGCTCCTTGCATCATAATGATCTATGATACTAGGAGTCGCAGCTTTCTCACACTTGTTATCCATGTGATATACAGTATGGACTATCAAGCAGCTGGCAGGGACTCCTAGCATATCACTGTCAGGAGTCCTGGTCTACTGAGTGGGTTTTGGGCCTGTAAATCTAGCTGATGGATGGTACAGATGTTCAGGCCTCTATTCTCCTTTAAGCTGTCTTCACATGGAATTTGCTGCGGATTTAGGGGCAGATTTTGTCCCAGAATCTGGAGCAGATTCCTCCTAGAATCCGCCTCTTATTGCTTTTCAATTGGAGGCAGAGATTGAAGCAGGACGCAGAAAAAAGAAGCGTCCTGTTCGATCTCGCAGCGGATTCCGTGGCTGATTCAGCCGCAGTGTCCGTGGCTTGAGACTCCCTGCTGATTAGGCCCAGTCAGCATCTGGATGCCGTGATAAAATGCTGATGCACTGCATCGGCGTCACGGCTAGACCGGGGCCGGAAATGAAGAATTCTATGGAACCCTGGAAATGTCAAAATGTCAGCAGATCATTGCCCCTTTTTGCAAGGCCTACTTCACACAAGTGTGTTTCGTCTGTGAGACATGGGACCTCATGTTAGCTATGTTTTCTGGACCGAACACCGAGATCTCAGCATCATGATAATCTACTCTAGGAGTCTGGGTCTCCCTGTGGCTCTGTTGTCTTGTACTGTAATAGTGTTTTCAGGACTGTAGAGCTATTGGAAGGAAGACTCCAAGAATCTCAATGACTGATGCTGAGGTATCTCAAGATTTTTCTTGCTGTGTGAAGTAGGCCAAAAAAAAAATTCTCTCATAAACAGACTTCTAGCTTGAGAAGGATCATCTGCTTGACTCCAGACCTTTCTTGTAAACTTCATAGGTGATCTTAGGTTCCCTGATATAAAGTTCAGACTCTGACGGATTCTCATTGTGGTTTGTTCCTGTGAACATGGATATTATGTAGCATTTTGAGAATTTTGCATCACTGTAGGGTTAGTGCAGTAGAATAGTGCTGGTGGATCCACTCTTGGCTAATAGTTTATTACCGCATCAGACTTCCATCCAATTTCCACATGGTGTGGACTTCTATTTTTATATTGTGTAACAAACTTACAAATATCATATATATCTTTTCCTGGCCTGGTTAGACATGTGACAGGGAATACAATGTGTTTAGGGTTTTGTTTTTTTCTTTTTTCCTTCGTCCCATGAATAGTGTGGTAAAAATTCACTAGCTAAAGGGTCCAATTTTTCAAGGCTCAAGCTTGGTGTTATACACCTAGTCAATATATCCAGAGACTTGGAATAAAACGATCACGAGAAAGTGACATGAGATGTACTACTTGTATGACTGTTTTTCTGAAGGGTTTATGGCTTGGTTTTCCTGTATGGTTATGTTTGGCTTAAGATGGGTTAAATCACTGTGACTGCAAGAAGAACATTTTTTTTTACTCACTTTTACTACTAAATATGTATTTCTTGAAAAAAAAAATGCCTGCAAGTAATGTTACAAGTTTCCCTTGCAAACTGTATATTTTCCCAAATAAAATTGGTATTGACTGACTGGTACATGGTTATCACAGCATTTGTATTGTCAATGTTCCTTTTTATAGCTGTTGGGTGTCGTTTTAACTGTCTTAGGGTGCATGCACACTGAGTAACGCCGGGCGTGTATGAGAGCCGTACACGCCGGCGTTACAGCAGGGCTGCCGAACACTTCCTATTCACTTCAATGGGAGCGCTCGTAAACGCCGCTGTTACGAGCGCTCCCATTGAAGTGAATGGGAAGTGTTCGGCAGTCTGCTGTAATGCCGGCGTGTACGGCTCTCATACACGCCCGGCGTTACTCAGTGTGCATGCACCCTTATAGACATTTCCAGTATTATACTAAGGCCTTGTTACATGGACCGATGCTAGTCAGATGGTCATTTGGCGACTGATCTGTGTGTGTGCAGGTATAAAATGCTTGCTGGTGTAAACAACTATTTGCTACAAACATAATGGCACTGTATATGGGATAAGCGTTGAGGCTGTTCCTCTTGGTCCATTACTGCAAAAAAATATAAAACAACTTCTGCATAAAATATATTTGCATATTAAAGTCAGATACCACTTTTGGATGCTGCAAGTTTAGGGGGTGTTCACACTTGCGCCCGTGTCTGCCGGCCAGGTCTCCGTCCTATTTCCTGGGAAAATGCATAGGGGACGGCTTGCCGGCGGTCAGTTTAAAAAAAAAAAAAAAAACGTTATTTTGAATGGGTTTTAAAAGCAAACCACTGGTCTCCGTATGCAGCCTCTCCAGGTGGAAACCATTTTTTGGCCAGACATACAGGACTTTGGGTTCGTGCAAAAAAAGTTAAAAACTTTCACGGCGGAGAGGCTGCATACGGACACTGGCAGTCTGCTTTAAAAACCTATTGAAATAGTGTTTTTAAACTGACCACTGGCAAGCCATCCCCATGCTGTTTTTCCTGGCTTTTCGGTGGACATGCAGGACTTTGTGGCTGGCCAAAAAAACAGCTTCCCCCGCGGAGAGGCAGACACCAGTGGTTTGCTTTTAAAACTCATTCAAATGAATGGGTTTTAAAAATGACCAACTAGAAGCCGTCCCCTATCCAGTTTCTCTGGAGAATAGGAAGGAGACCCGGCGGGTGGACACGGGCGCAAGTGTGAATGCCCTCTTACTGTCTATATTGAGGACCAGAGTGGTTTCAGAGTCTTGAACAATACAGAGAAGAGTTTTGCTAAAATGTTCACCCAGAATTATAGCAAGTATCTTGTACCAGCAATACCGTAGAGAAGTAATGGATGTCTTGAAGAGGCTTGACCGGTGCACTGTAGAAAGAGGTGCTGCCTGTCAATCTTTGTCAAAGCTTTCTATAACTTTGATGCAAGGCCATGTAACACTGTGTTTTGGAGTAGAGGTATACACTTTCAGGAGCATAATCTGTTGAATTTCTCTTATATACAACCCTCACATAAATTCACCTGCTGGACCATCATCTTCCAGCGCTAGGGATGTTACAATTCCAATCAACAGAAATCAGAAAAAGGGAGCCAACTCTCAAACTTTTTTTTTTTTAACTTACAACCACACCTATTATTCAAACTGAATAATGTAAATCAACCGTTCCAAATACTACTATCCGCTTGACCAGCTGCAACTTGATGCTACAGCAGCAAACTCTTAAAAAAAAAAAAAAAAAAGACTACAAAGTGTCAAATAATGATCAGTACACATGGTTGGAGAAGGGAAGTAGGAGGGTCCTTTCCATGTGGCCAGTGTATGGCTTGCCCATGGATTTGAAAATGTGATATCACTGGTGACCTAACTTTTGCCATCTGTCGAAATATCCACCCTGGAAAAGCCTTGAATATTAGTGGGGGAAACCTATTGAATGGTGATTTATACTTTTTGGCTTTAATTACTTGGGTGTGGTTGTAAGAGTTTTACAGTTTTTAATAAGTTTTTTTTTTTTAATGTAGGTAGGTCACTTTTTCTCTGTAAGTGAAATGACATGCTAGTTATTGTGACTGCGGTGCTTCATGTTCATTGACTTGCCAGTTATCGTTACTTGTCACAAAATGAGAGGCAATCCTTGAACTGAGAAACCTTGGTTTATCTCTCCAGCAGATCACTGCGCCCAGCCCAAGATGCCAGCACTGCTTAATATTGTGTGTGTGCATGGTTTGAAGAACAAACTACTAGAATAAGAGGTGCATCTCTGCACTGACAGGTCATCTGATTGGAAGAATTATACATAGTGATCCATTCTGCACTGCAAGTAAAATTGGACATCACATCCCAAACCTAGAATGGCAAATGGTGTTGATGCAAACCATCAGAAGACATTTGCATGACATTGGGCTATAAGTCAGACATACAGCTAAATGTGTTCTATGACATTGTGCCAACACTCTCCAAGGCTATCATGGTGTACTGAAAGATGACAAGAGGCTAGCATCTTGCCATCATTTCATGTACACTAACCGCTCTGTTATATTGATTTAGTTGTGTAATTTGTCCGCAGTCCCACAAGGCATTTTTCAACAGGAAAATCTGCATGTTGCTTGTGCTGCTGTAAACAGCCTGTGTGGCCTTACATGCTACCATGGCCTGCAGCCTCTCAGGACATATCTCATGGAGCACATCTGGGACATCATTGGCCAGCAAATGCAAAGGAAGCTGCCAGCAACCAATCGTGATTTGAGTGCCCAAATGCACTTAGCATAGTATAACATTCCTTGATCAGTAACATTTGTGTACCCACATATGCCAGTCTCTTCCTGGGGAGGTGGCAGGAAATGAGTGTTCTTTGAACAACTAGAGGTTGATCCTGATGTGGCTCAGGTTTATATATGATGGCTTTATCATTTGGACAGACTAGAAATAAAAATTTACTGAGGTTGTGGAGGTCCTCAATAATAATTCCCTGAAGACATTTATCCACATTTGGCATCGATAAGACAACAACCTTTATGAATTTCTGTATTAGAGAATGGTATCCTACAAGTGAATATGTTTAGAAAACCTACAGCGACAAATAGTCTGCTGAGATGGGACAGCTGGTATCCTCGGCCAGTGAGAAATGGTATACCAAAGGAGCCGCAGCTAAGGGCCAATGTAACTGCTCCACAATTTCAGATTACAAGGTTGTGTCAAATGACTCAAGTAATAGATTTTTGAGGAGGAGCTACCCAGAACTTGTGCTGAGGGGGCGCACCAACACTCCTTTGCAGTCAGCTGAGATAAGCTACTAAACCTGAGAGATGGATCACAGAAGGACCCAGGTCTGAGAGTTAGTGGGACATAGGACTCAGCCTGACAACAGGTGCAATTTGCAAATAAATTTTGTTGCACACACCAATTTAAGGTGAAAAGGATAGGTCATTTATTTTACAATACAATCAACGCCATTGACACAAAGCAAAATATAGATATTGGACAATAAGGTAGGCTAGATCAATTGAGATTTGACGTTTCGGTCATCTGACCTCCCTCAGAAGTGATCTAGTGTGGATACAGAGGCAGTAGGGTGTCAAGGCGTGACACCCTACTGCCTTATTATTTGCAAATGGTGTACATGGGTCGAAGGATCCTATTTTGTTAGCACCACATATCACCAGAGTGTGCGGTATCATTGAATTTTCTTACTTGACAACAGGTGCAAGACATATTCCACACCTAAACTTAAAGATTTCCTGGTCATCCTTGGCAGCACAATACACCTGGGTTACAGGTACAACCACATAGAGACAGGTTAATTAAGCAGTAGTCAAACAATTAACCAATCAGACCCCAGACATAAACAGGACACAGAGAGTAGGACACCGAGTATTTTTCTTTTCATAGGTAACAGACGTGGAGACAGGATCCAACTCCCAGGAAAATGGTGTATCCGCTACCATCGAGGCAGATGGGATATCTTTTCCACACTGTATACATGGTTGATCTCTGTCCCTCAGTGGCAAAGGTGTACCGTGATGGCGGTGCCCAAACAACAATCTTGGTACGTGAGCAGGAGCTCATATGTAGGGGTTCTATATCACCCTTATGCCGGCAGGACGTATTCAGGCAAGTGGCTGACAGTAGTGTTGCTCACACTTTTACATGTTATAGCGCCAGTCTGTGCTTGCTTTACACACAGTACTTGTGGTTCTCCAGAAAGAGATGTTTTTCCTTCAGCCGAGGCTGAGTAAGGGCAGAAGTGACATCATCATAAGTGACATCATCATGTGGACCAATGCTCCCTGCAGCTCATAATGCTGGCGGCTTCCTTGGTTGTGCACTCAGTTGACTACTCTGCCCTCTGCTTGCTACTGTAAGTATGGCAGAGGCCTGCAGCCATCCCCATCCATGTATTGCCCAGAAGAATTTGGAGGTTTTGTCCTGTGTCTTTTTAGCCTCTGTTTATCATGCTATATTTGCTGTTTTGCCTCATGTATGTTTGAATGTATATACCTAATGCTTTCTGCTTGTTGGAAAAGGTTCCATAAAGCAAGACACAGAGCTTGTATTAAGTGTTAAACCGCAAATATCAGAGGCAGTGCAGGGGTTAAATCTGCACAAGGAACTACAAGAGCCAGAGAGCCCTCCTCTCCTGATGAGATTATACAGGAGTCAGCAGCACCTTCACACTCTGAAGTAGATTCCTCCTCTGTGGCCTCTAATTCAGATCATTCTGAAGAATATTATTTAATTTCTAGGGACCGCCTTAATAAACTACTTCCAAGTGTTAAAGTCATGGTGGAGCCAGACAAAAATGTGCAGTACAAACCTAAAAGGCAAAGGGTGTCTTATTTTCTGGCTTCTAAGTACAAGTCCTTCCCAAGTCATCCAGTGGTGGAGGAATGGATGAGGAAAGACTGGGATAAACCAGATAAGAAAACTGACCCAGAGTCAAGAATCAAAAATATTTACAAACTAGATGATTCTGAGACAAAGCTGGGACACAGTCCTCAAGGTGAACTTACGTGGCCATGTTATCCAGCAAGGCTGTATTCCTATCTGAAGACTCAGTGCGCCAGAAAGCGACCATAGGGACCATAAAGCTGATTCCATTATTTAAAAAATAAAATAAAAATCATACTTCTGCAGTGGGGGGCCTGTAAAACGGCATTAGCCTGTGTCCAGGGCTCTCAGAGTTTGGCGCAACCACCTAACTAGGGAGCTAGAAGTAGATGCTCCTAGGGAATAAATATTACATTCTCTTCCTGTCTTAAAAACTGTTGCAGAGTTTTTATGTGACATCACCATTAGATGTCAGAAAATTTTCCAGGTCTCTGGCCCTCTCAAATGCAGCCAGAAGAATTTTGTGTCTCCTGTTGGAGTCAAGTGATAATCTGTCCAACAACTTTTGCAATATCATTCCAGTCAGCGTCCTTATTGGGTCCTCAGTTCTGTAAGATCCTGGAATCCTTGAGTAAAGGAAAAAAATAGAAGACCATCCAATAGCTGCTCTGATAGACACAGGAACAGAAGTCAAAGTAAATATTCCTCCAAAAAGAAGTCCACAGATCCCAAGACTTCTAATGCCAAGCCCATGACTAGGCACAAGATTAAACGTTTTGCTTCTCTTTGGTCACAGAACTCTTCAGATGCATTGGGTCACATCAGCTATCAAAAATGAATACTCCTCAAATTCTGGAAGATTCCTCATCATTTTGTGTTGAACTTACTGAAAGATCCAGTGATTCTTCAGTTACTATCAGAGTTCTGGAGCAAAGTGGACATAAGAGTCTCATAGACATAAAGAAGGCAAGGTGTCTATTCCAGGGTGTTCCTGGTACACAAGCCAGGGGGAAATTAGATGCTGGTGATAGATTTCACCTTCCTAAACCTTTTTGTTTTTTTGAGGAAAAGAAACCCATTCAAAATGTTCAGTAATAACCTTATTATAGAAAAAAGAATATGGCGATAATCTCTCCGAGGTCTATCTACGTGTGCCAATCCTTTACAGTCACAGGAAATTCCTTCAAATAGCTATGGAGGGGCCTCAGAGAATTCATCATTTCCAATTGACTTGACTCCCTTTTGGGATCTCCTCAGCCCCTCAAGTTTTTACCAAAATTGTGGTGGTTTTCAGAGCAGCCTAAAGGGTGAGAGGGGTCAGTGAGGTCCCATATCTGGACAAATGGTGGGTGAGAGCTGCCTCGAAAAATCAACTCCATCATCATCTGTGCATCATCCTGAACCTTCTACAAGATCATGGGTTTTTTATCAATTGGAGAAAATCCCAGTTGGTGCCATCTCAGTTTCTAAGCTTCATGATAAACTGTTGAAGCATCAATTTAAAATCATGTCCAGGGATGATAAAAGAAGCTCTCAGAGAGATATCTCGCCTAGCTTCTCATCCTAAAGTCTCCTTTAGAAGAACTATGTGAGTATTGGCCTCATGATGTCATCCATAGAGGCTATACCATGGGCAAAAGTGCACCTAAGGTTCCTGCAGTTTGACATGTTCAGATCCTGGGACAGACGTCCAAAATCCCTAGATGCAACCTTCAAGATCTTAGCTGTTACAATCTTGGACCTAAAGTTGTAGATTATACATCAGGGGTGACTCCTAGCTCCCCAGAAAGTCCTCCCTTGGGGTGCACACTAGATCACAATTGGGTTCAGAGAAGTTGGGGTCCATCAAACCAGAGCTGGTCCTGCAATCTAAAGGAGTTGAAAGCGGTCAGGTTGGACTTGATTCATTTTCATCCAGCAAAATGGGGACTCGACTCCAAAATATTCTACAAGATAACAACAACATTGGGGTTTCCATCAACAGATGTAATGAAAACTTGGCAGAATGCCAAGCTGTCGCTATTCTCCTCTCTGAATTGTTGTGGACAAGCCCTGGATGGCTTATCAATTCCTTGGTCAGGGAAACTGATCCCCAGACTTCTGGAGAAGATCCGCATTGAGAAGATGGAAATTCTTCCCTTCAGGCCCTGGAGGGCTTGAATTGCTCTCACATTGAGTCTTTTGAGGGGCAGGCTCTGGAAACTTCCAGTGATGAAGAGCCCTCTTTAGGGGCCACACGGTGGCTCACTGGTTAGCACTGCAGCCTTGCAGAGCTGGGGTCCTGGTGTTCAAATCCCACCAAGGGCAAAAACTATCTGCAAGGAGTTTGTATGTTCTCCCCATGTTTGCATGGATTTCAATCCCATATTCCAAAAGACATACTGATAGGGCTCACAATGTACATTTTTTTTCCCTATGTGGGGCTCACAATCTACATTTAAAAAAAAAAAAAAAAAAAAATCTTCTTTCCCAGAACGGAGATTACCATGGAGACTGACCAGGAGACCTTATCAACCTGGGTCTCTAATCAGAGGTTGTCAACACTCTCCTGTGTGCCAGAAAGCCAGCAGAGAGCAGGCATAGGTGTGAACCTAGACTGAGAAGAGTCATCTCTGCGCAGCTATTTAGTGGAGCCGAGTATGTACAACTTCACATATACTCTAAAGCCATGGTATACTCCTCCGGCTTCACTGAAGAACTGTGCAAGTGCCAGGACTACAGTCACTGGATAGGTATAAAGTTTTTTTTTTTTATTTTGAAGGCAAGGATGGTGTTATAAAAGGTTTTTTTGGGTCACTAAACCCTATATCCATAAGGTCCTATGGGTGGTTTAGTTGTCCAAATCGCCCTGACAGGTTACCTATTAAAAAAAAAAAAAAAAAAAAAAAAAAGTTACTATTTGCTTTTTCAACATGTACTTATTTTCTTTGTGGATAGGGTTCAGCTCAGGTTTCCCCCTGGGTTTAACCCTATAGTGCCTTTGCGGGCCAACATGAATCAGATGGTCTCCTTGCCTGTCTTCTTTCCATCTCCATCCTCTGAGGAGAAGGAAAGGCTTTATATTCTGGATGTTGTAAGGTGCCTTCAGATCTACCTTTCATCTACTTGACCCTTTAGGAGATCTGAGAATCTCTTTGTTAACATGTATGGCAGGGTCAAGGGTCTCAGTGCTACCAAGCCTACCTTATCTAGGTGGATCAAGGAAACCATTAACGCTTCGGTTATTGCTCAGGGGTTATTTCTTCCTGAGTGCTTTACAGCCCACTTTACTACGGCTGTGTCTACCTCTTGGGCTGAGAGCTGTGCCGTGCCTTTGGATCAAATTTGTGCAGCCGCTTCTCAGTCATCTCAGCTGGTCTTTGTGAAACATTACAGATTAAATGTCCGATGTTCAGAGGCAACGTCTTTTGGACAGGCAGTCCTAAATTCAGTAGAGTGAGAAAACCCTCCCTAGGGGAATTACTTGCTACATCCCCATAGCAGGTCTCTTGTCCTCTTATAGAGTGTCATAGTCATGCATATGTTATGTTAATTAAAAATTCCAGCTGTCTTACCAGCACACAAGGGCAGGAATACCCCGTATTGTGCTGCTGTTAGGACTAAGGGAAAACAAATTCACATCACAATCAACGATTACACTTTAAATGGTGAACCCCCAATAGCAGTTGTTTTTGTCATATGCACTTCCTCGTCTGTTTCATAATGTGTATCTCATTTTTAGTTGTGTACTTTGACTATATTTTTATTGCATCACTTTTCACAATCTCTTGTTTGGTTTAGAGTAGAAACATGTTGGTTTGATTTCAGTTGGCAGGCAGAGAGAATAACCAATTTTTAGTGTACCCCTTCAACTGAACTGCCCTAAAATATCTAATATGATCTTTTTTAAAGAATTTGTATGCACATATAAAGGGAGAGAAGTGAAAGCTGTATTTTTATTTATTTATTTATTTTTATTTTTTTTAAGCAAAGTCATTTACGGTAATAAAGTTCTGCATAGTGCAGAATTTCTGCTGCAACGTGAATGCTCAGTGGCCCAGAAGCAAAACCCTTGTGATCAGCTCATTGCCAGAACAAGAAGACAAAGCAAGTTTTGTTGAAAGTGATCAATCCCTTTATGAGAGTTCACCTCACATTTCTATCATCTGCTTAGCAGATCCATTTGATAGACAGATGCCAACGCAGGGGCATTATATTACATTAACATTTTTAAAAGAAAAAGGTATCTTTTGAGATTAACATAAACTATGCTATTCTGTCTGGATAAAAAAAAAAAGCAAACGACAGCACTTTAATTATTTACTCGGTTATCGCATGTATACTGGTGACGTGCCCCAACGCGCGTTTTGCCACCCGATAACTGGGTAAATAATTTTACTATTTTTGCGTTATTTCCACTCTTCCCCTTTTTTACTGTTATTTATGTTAGCAGGTCAGAATGTTGTTTACAATTTTTGCTATATATTTCTGCCCTTCATGTATCATTTATACATATTTACCTCTGAGAGGGTGTTTATTATATCTGGGCCTGGAGGTATACAGTATATCTCTTTTATAGACATCTTCTATTTAACGTGCTGCCATGGATAAATAAATTTATTCTTTGGAGAGAGTGAATACTAGACATATATTTATTGCATGTTCTATAGTTATCCTTTATGCTGGTTTGGTTATATTGTTTCCACTGTGCAGTCTTATATGTTATTTATTGGTCTTTTTTATGTCCATTTAATAAAGAATATATACACTTTTATTTACATGGTGGTAGTTGCCTCTTTTTTGGCATTGTATTCACATGACTTAATAGACCCGCTGACGTTGGAGCTCAGGCCCTTTGAGTATTTTGTTTCAGAACTACATTTACCCGCCACTGAATGGTTGCATTACCAGCAGATTGTCCATTTTGTTTTTACCCAGTTCGGCTCTCTGAAGGTGTCTCCACCGACTGAGTTTGAAAAACTATGTCGTGCGGACACTTCTACTGCTGGCCTTATCTCTGGTATTTATGGCATCCTCTCCTCCTCTCGATGTCAGGGCCCCATATCGCATAAATATATGGAGAAGTGGTCTTGGGCCTTGAACAGGCAAATCTCCCCGAACCAATGGCAAATTATCTGGTCCCGTGCAGCTAAATCCTCCACCTGTGTTATGTTCTGGGAGACCCAGTACAAGCTACTTATGCACTGGTACCATACCCCAGCCTTTACTCCACTCCCTTAACCCTAACATCTCTTCCCTGTGTTGGCGGTGCCGGGCAGGGGGGGTACTCTGTATCATATTTTTTGGGACTGTCCAGGGATCCGTCCGTTCTGGCTGGAGGTCAAGTCCCTTACAGACGCTCTATTTATTCAAGGTGTCCCTTTAGACCCCCTCATCTATCTCCTCAATTTCCCCCCTGCTCATCTGGGTAAGCATACCTCTAAATTGTTTCTATATCTCTGTACCGCAGCCAAAACTCTCATCACTCTCCAATGGAAGAGTGCCTCTCCTCCCTCTGGCTCTGATCTTGTAGCCCAAGTTAAGGATGTCCGTAGTATGGAGAACTTGACAGCCACACTTAACCATACTGTTGAGGCGTTCCAGGCTATATGGTCATCTTGGGACGCATACTGTATTTTGAATGGTCTCTGACTCCTTTCCCTTCCCTTCCTCCCCCACCCCCTCATTTCCACTCTCAGGTTTTTTTGTGATGTGTATACATTCCCAGTCTACTTGATGGTATGTGCATTGCTTCATGTTTTGTTTTCAACTTTTTTTTTTTATTGTATTTTATAAAAATCATTTCAATAAAAATTACAGTTAAAAAAAAAAATGTGGGTGCCCAGGCCCAGGGTCCCTGTCTTCTGAGACTCCAGACTAGCCTACACACTACTCGTGTGAACTGCAAGTTTGGTTTTCTTCACTTCGTTTTCATTGCATTCAACATGACAACTATCACCACCTTCATCTTGGTGGTAGCTTTTACAACATGGATTGCCACTACCTCAGACCAACTAGAGTGGAACATGGAGGCAGCTGGTCAACTTACTTGGGTCATAGTTGCAAACAACATAATCGCCTGGATACCAACACCAAACCTCCTTCTGACCTGCACCACCAGGGTTGGCGACATACTGGTGTGGATATCGGCTGTTATGGACCTGCTGGACTCACTGTCAGCTCCCAACCCATGATGGACTTCATCAACTGCACTGACTGGACGGTCACTTTGCTCATAGGCAGTTACTTACTGAGTCTCATCAACACCGAGCCCTTCGTTATCTGCTGGGTCACCCAAAATACATTCTGGACTGCAGTGATCAGCTACACTGACATCATGGCAGAGATCACCACTGACTGGAGCGACATCACAAATATGATCGCCAGCCTGAACCTGATCTGCTGGGGCTCCAACATCACCAACCTCATTAAATAGAGCCTCATCTGCTGCAGCCTCCTACTATGGATGGCCACCACCTTCACCCACGTCACCAGGATAGTGAGTGGCAGTAGTCTACTCAGCTGGATCGTTGACCACAGTGATCCCTTAACCTAGATGACAACTGACATTGAAGTCATAATTGAAATTGCTACCTCTACTGATCCACTGGACCTGCTCTGTAACATCATCTGCAGCATATTTGGCTAAGTCCCAGCAACAGCATCCTCAACTCCACCAACTGGATCTCCACCTTGAAACAGGATTTCCTAACCTGGATGTTCCACAGTTTCATCCTCTGCATCATCTATGCGCCCAGGTACGTGATCTGACCCCCTCCCCACCCCCACCTGTAGCTCTCCATCAGCAGTTTTCGTTGTATTAATTTGGTTTTCTCTATTTTTCAGCTTGGACTCAATACAAGGAGGTGACGAAGCCAAAATCTGCCAGACCAGATCTCATCAGGTGCCCCAGACCTCAAGGATCCAGGATATTCACATCCCTTCATCTCTGAGGGCATCAAAACCTAAAAATTAGTAATATAATACAAATCTGTCTCATTTCTAAGACGTCTTCCCATCCCATGATTTACTGTGTATAGGGTTATGGCCTGAAGGACCCAATGTCATTAAAAACAGTATGTGGGGGAGGAGGGCAGAAAGTTGTTGGTTTCCTGCCTGCCACTAACTCTGGTTACTCACATAGTATAATACTGCCTTAGTGGTCCATACACAGCATAACACCCCTATGTGCCTCCTGCACAATGTAATACCCCCTTACTGCCCCCAAACAGTATAATACCCCTTATTGGTCCCCAAACAGTATAATAGCCCCCTTATTATCCCCAAAATAGTATAATAGGTGCAGCAGCTATCATTCTTCTCAGAGGAGTTATAGGAGGGTCAGTGGTGCAGCAGCAACTATCTTACTTCTCAGAGGAGTTATAGGAGGGGTCAGTGGTGCAGCAGCAGCTATCTTACTTCTCAGAGGAGTTATAGGAGGGTCACTGGTGCTGTAGCAGCTATCATACTTCTCAGAGGAGTTATAGGAGGGTCACTGGTGCAGCAGCAGCAATCTTACTTCTCAGAGGAGTTATAGGAGGGTTACTGGTGCAGTAGCAGCTATCTTACTTCTCAGAGGAGTTATAGGAGGGTCACTGGTGCTGCAGCTATCTTACTTCTCAGAGGAGTTATAGGAGCGTCATTTGTACAGCAGCAGCTATCTTACTTCTCAGAGGAGTTATAGGAGGGTCAGTGGTGCAGCAGCAACTATCTTACTTCTCAGAGGAGTTATAGGAGGGGTCAGTGGTGCAGCAGCAGCTATCTTACTTCTCAGAGGAGTTATAGGAGGGTCACGGTGCAGCAGCAGCAATCTTACTTCTCAGAGGAGTTATAGGAGGGTCACTGGTGCTGCAGCAGCTATCATACTTCTCAGAGGAGTTATAGGAGGGTCACTGGTGCAGCAGCAGCAATCTTACTTCTCAGAGGAGTTATAGGAGGGTTACTGGTGCAGTAGCAGCTATCTTACTTCTCAGAGGAGTTATAGGAGCGTCATTTGTACAGCAGCAGCTATCTTACTTCTCAGAAGAGTTATAGGAGGGTCACTGGTGCAGCAGCTATCTTACTTCTCAGAGGAGTTACTTTACAGGCTTTGGCTTTTTCAGTCACCGTATAATAAATAGGATTTAGATCATCTAGATTTGGTTAGATCTGATTTTGATAAAGCAGGGTGATTGGCTCTTACGGCAGTTGAAACATAAATTGTCACGAACGGTAATTTTATTTATTTGCATCACCTTCACCATTTTCCCCAAAAAGCGTCCTAGGGGTGGGACTATTGGCTCAGCCAGATTTATTGTAAATTATGTCAGAAAACTGACATAGATGAGGCTGAAAATCTACGCAAGGTTTGAACTGGCACAGATTTTACTCTAGATGAATGGCGTGTGCGGCCTAGAGGTGGGTGTGAGAGGCCTGGCGGAGGATGTGCGGCCTGGCAGAAAGGTCTGCGGCTTGGTGGAGGGTGTGCGACCTGACAGAGGATGCATGGCCTGGCGGAGGGTGCGAGTCTTGGTGGAGGGTGCACGCACGGCCTGGCAGGAGCGTGTGTGGCCTGGTGGAGGGTGTGTGACCTAGCGGAGTCGTGTGCCTTGTCATAAATGAAGCGTAGCCTCTGCTGGCGCAAGGGATACAAAAAGGCCAGTCCTAAATGTTCCCCCATAGAGTTGTCCTGTTTCCTCCTGCACAGTAAATGTTCCCTGTTATGCAGGGACCCAGCGTCAACTCATGTAATGCAGTAAAGCTAGAAAAATGTGCTGTTCAGGAGTCTGGGAAAGCTGAGTGAACATTCCCATGGCAACCAGAACATCAATCATAGGGATGTCCAGTTTTACCTTGAAATCTCTATAGTTATGCAGTGATTTGTCCTCCACATTTGTATAGTTGTATTACTAGCTAGATTATCTATTCAGGGCTCCGGGAAAGCTGGGTGATAATTTATTTGACAATGTAACATCAATGAGAAGGACAACACTGAGGAGTCCAGGACTCTTCAATATCAAATCTGCCTTGTTCTGTAGCAATATGTAAATGTAACTCTGCCCACTTTTGTGTTGACTCCACCCATTCTCATTTATTTTTCATGTGCCCCACAGTATAATCCTCCTACAGTCACCCATAAGTTATGTCCCCCCTCCATCTCTGCCCCCAGTTTCATGCCCCCCAACCTCCATCTCTGCCCCGCTTCATGTCCCCCCCTCCATCTCTGCCCCCAGTTTCATGCCCCCCCACCTCCATCTCTGCCCCTCTTCATGTCCCCCCCTCCCCATCTCTGCCCCCAGTTTCATGCCCCCCCACCTCCATCTCTGCCCCTCTTCATGTCCCCCCCTCCCCATCTCTGCCCCTCTTCATGTCCCCCCCTCCCCATCTCTGCCCCCAGTTTCATGTCGTCGTCCCCCTTATCTGCCCACAGATGACGCAGATGAGTTGAAACTGGGACATACCTCCCGCCGACCGAGACTGCGGGACAGGACACTGAAGCCGGGAATGTCCCGCAGAATCTGGGATGGTTGGGAGGTGTATACAGCACTATTTAGTATATTGTGTAACGGATCCTGCACCTTTAGGCCGTGTATACAGTACCACATGCTTTTTATTAGAGATGAGCGAGTAATATTCGATCGAATACATCCCCTCCATAGGTATTCGATGCGCTTAACCCCTTGATACCCCACGGATACCTATGGCGGGGGGGTAGTCCATCGAATACTACTCACTCATCTCTACTTCTTATATGTAGCAAAGTATGTCCTCCTACTGCTGACTGCTCTGGTAATCTGTGTGAATCAAAATATAAATTGCAGAGCCCATTTTTACTCGTGTTATATAGTAAACTACAAATAACACATGAGGTTTCTGAGAATGGAGGGGGGTGAGAAACCGTCATATGTATAAGCTATCACGAGACCGGATATGTGACGGTAATAAACACCATCTCCCAGCAGCCTCCGCGAAATCTCACCAAACCCGGATGTGACGTAACCTCAGGCAGTTTAAATAGCGTTGCCCGACGCTGTGACGTCCTCTTGTCATTGGTGCCATCTTAGGAAGGTATGCGCTGAGCTCTGCTCCTGGCTCATGGCCCGCTCTCAATCCTTTGCCATCCGTCCTTGTACGAAGCCATCCACTCGGTTCACTAATCTTAATCTGTTCTTTGTTCACAGGCTTGTCTTCTCAAGATGAGAGCCAAGGTAAGCGGCGGTGTGTGCGGCCACTAGGCCGGGTTTGCTTTTGTTTCCTCAGCTTCATCTCTTCAGAGCGTAGATAATGGCGGCCGGGCGGTGCATATTATAGAGCTGCTGTATTATAGAGATGCTGTATTCCATCCCCGCTTAGTGTGTGTGGTGAAGCCGATGGATTTGGTGCATTGCTGTATGGTCCGAGCCTCGGGATAGCGCCATATTACACAATGTAACGCCGTGTGTGAATGTTGTTTGTGCTACCTGGCGGCTTATGTGCGGTCCTGCTCTATTGTAGCCTCTTATTCTGACGTGAAGCGTTTTCTGCTGGGTTTCTAATTATTTCTGTTTTCTTTTGCAGTGGAGGAAGAAGCGTATGCGCAGGTAGGTGCCATGTTATGTGCCCAGGGTAGGGTTACCCATGTGGGGCTGCCATACTGTATGATGCCACAAGTCAGTGCAGGGAGCCATGTCCTATAGCTGTGGTGTAAGACTGCAATGCTACTAGCAGTGTGTACAGCGGCCTAGTGGGTTGGGTTTCCTGATACATGGCACTAATGGGTTAAAGCTTTCTTTCTATAATAGAAATGGGATTTTAGTATCAAATGCCGCGAGGGAATTCTTTTTTTATATAGTGCTATTTTCAATGCCTGTCTTTGTTTTTCCTGGTACTCATATGAGGTGCTTTGCCATAAATCAGGTGCTTGTGCTGGGCCATGCACCTGCACTGAAATGTAAGATGGCTACTAACTGCACACATCTCAGGCATTGCTTGCACCAGCAAACTGCTATAGATGTGCTGCTCCAACCCCCATCAAGCAATCTCGGGAAGGTGGCAAGGTCAGATCAAGGCTTGCGAAGATCTACTTGTTCATGCCTTGTATAAGAACTAGCATGGTAAATCTCCCAAATAGCTGTGTAGTGATTCTTGCAATGGCTTCACATCTCTGGTGTACTAACTAGGCACACCTCTTTACCCGTTATACGTATTTAGGTCATGTGTTGCACTCTAGCCAGTTATTTGATGGGGTATAAGCCGTACTCTATATGTAGTGGGCTCTTGTTTGGTAAATGAAGCTATTAGAATAGCAACCTATACCCCAAAGGGTTATTCCACCTCTGGAACTTGCTGCTTTCTCCAGGATAGTCTTCCCTTCCTGCTCCCCATGTTAAGGTAGATGTTGGGCATTGGTGGCTGTGCAAGTGTCCAGCGCTCCATTCACTCCTATCCTTGCTTGACTAAATCAGAGCCTCTCACTTGCATGGCCACCATTCACTCTCCCCCTGGCTGTTGCTCCCAGTAACTGTCACCAGTTAGACTAGGTCATTTATTACCTAGTATGGATTAATCCGTTTTCCTGGTGTAGCTTAGATTCCCCCTTGCCGCTGTACATGGACCCTGCTTGCAACTGTAGATAAGACATTTAAGCTTGTTTGTATGCAAGATAATTTTCCAAATGGTAAACGTGTTTTCTTTTTTTCCTAGACTGAAGCGTAAAAGGAGAAAGATGAGGCAGAGGTCCAAGTAAACGGTCTCCTCCATTGCTGCTTACAAGGCCTGCAACAGAAACAGCACTCCAGACTAAGAATTTACAGCTACTGTGTGATTGTCAAGATGTCTTCTACCTTGGGCCTGTAGACAGTCTGTATGGATGGGAACAACCTTCTGGAATCCTCAACACTGTAGAAGCTGAGCAGCCCTCAATGTCTTGGACTGACACGCTAATGCACCATTCTTTTAGGAGTTGGACTTGTTAGTTTATGGTCTTGTGCAGCAAAGTGTAATAAATATGTTTTGGTTAAACCAAGCAACAGTTTTTGCATTTTTATAACTGCGGTGAGTTTTCATGCTCTTATTACAGGGCTATGGCTCTTGTTTGAAAGGGTGATGTTTTCTGGCTATTGCTTTTTAGAGGGTTTGCAAACCTTCACTTGTTTTTGTGATAGTACACACTAAAGAAGCCACCAATTGCAAGATCTGTAACTGCAGAACATTGTGTTAGTAGCATGCACTGTATATGCATATAGTAACATTTCTTCATTGGCCTGTACTATGTATAAAATGATACTGCATGGTATAAAGGTCGTCTTGGCTGTGTAGTGGCATAGTATACCATGCTAGCCCATACAGTTGTGCTCACACTTCTGCCAGCACCTTTCTGGCTTAGTGACCACTTTTTTTTTTTAGATCTGGATCCATAGATACAGTGTGGATTTCTACAATTGATCAGTCCACTGCTTCACTTGCTCTTCACTAGGTAAACTTGATCAACTTGTAAATGGACAGATTAGGTGTTCAGTTATTTCACCCTAAGGGTAAGTTCACATGGAGATTTTTGGTCAGGATTTTGAGGCTGTATCCGGCTCAAAATCCTCACCAAAAAGACGGCTCCCATTGAAATCAATGGGAGCCGCTCAGGAGGTTTTTGTTTTTTTTTTCCAGGAACCGGCTTGTTTTGGCTCCCAGAAAAAGTGAAGATGCTCATCCTCCAAGCCGTTTCGCCTCACGATTTGGCCTGAAGACGCTCCCGACTAGGCCCATTCATTGGGCCTATTCCGGAGTGGAGTGTGCAGCTGGATCCTGGTGCAGTGCGCCGGCTTCTGGAGCCTGAGGCAGCCTCAGATTCTGGTCCAAAAATCTGTCTGAACTAGCCCTAATTCAGATCTGGATAAACTCCTCCCTCCCGTTGGTCGAGGCATCATTGACCAACACTTAATTGTCCACGACACAGGTTATTGGATACAAATGACCTAACCAGGGAGTAGACCTAGTAGGGGCAGAGGTTGCAGTACTAAATACCCTTTTTATGTATAGACAATTACAAAGATTGCAATCTTTAGCATACAAGGCTCAGTTATGGAAATAGATGAGATTAATACTAAAAGGTTGCCATTTAGGCAGGGAAAACAAAAACTAAACCCCAGCAGTGGGGTTCCAGGTATATGGCAAAATTAGGGTTTTATTTTTACTGGGATCAGTCTTACTGGTTGGCATGATCACAGCAATGCAAAGTTTAGCTAGAATACCTTTTTAAAATGTAAAATTTTGGTTTGCCTATTCCAAAACATGTAAGGCTAGGTTCACACTAGCACGTTCTCTGCTGTGGGATTCTGTTCCCCGTTCTGCTTAAAACTGCACGGAGAAGTCCTGTAAGCAGCAGAAAGCCAGTGGACAGCATTATAGGCTATGGAGTCCGTGGGTTTTCAAGGGATAACTGCTTTTGTAAGTGGATTAAGTTAGCATTTGGGGGCCTTAAACCCAGTGTAACTTTATGCAGGTACAGAAGCATGGAAGGAATCTTTTTGCAGCACAAGAAGTTTCTGTACTATTTTGGGAGTGTATTGATCCTTTTTTGGAGAGGGGAGGCAGAAAAGCGATTGCAGAGATGCCTATCTTGTATTTTAGGGAAAGAGTGGGTGACTTTAATTTCACCTCCCAAAGGGGCTTGAACCTGTGATCACTTGTTATAAATTGGTCAGTGACTTGGGTCTGGCCTGGTGAACGCCACAGAAATTGCTGTGGCCGTTCAGAAGAACAGTTCACCATTGATCTGCAGTGAGAGCTGCTGTACTTGCTGATCCAGAGAAAAGCAACTGCCAGATGTGACAGTTGGATAATCTACCTGGATCCCCCATCTATGCTGCTGTATAGTCTTGTGTATGAAATTATGTACCTGGAGCTAAGCAAGTAAATATATATACATCCTCCTCCAGAGCTTGCAATCTATTAGACACTCCAAGTTAATATAGTACAGGGTATAAGGAAAATGTTTCTCGTACCGTGTTAGCCAGTGGGTAGGAAATGTAAAAAAAAAAAACCCAAAAAACTTGATAGTCTTCAGTAGTTGATAGCCGTTAAAAAGGTAACTGATGACAGATTGCGTTTCGGAACGCTAGGCTCCTTTCTCTAGTAAATTTAAAAACCATTTCTGAAGGATGCATATTTATGTACAAAAGGACACATAGGGATTAGTCTGGGGGGGAGGGTGTGCTGATTTGGGAAATAAGTACTTGTGCCATGCAATTGTAAGGATGTCGCCCTCCTATATCAGTGATTAAACAGGGGGCCTGAAGACTAAAAGGATTTAGGATGACCCCATGCTTTTATACAATGTTACCTGCATCCTTAGGATGTTTTTTTTTTTTTTCTTTGTAAACATTTGGCAGTGGTGTCCCAAGGATTCTCCCCCTCCCCCCCGGGGAACCCTGAGTCTGAAAAGGTTGAGAAACAGTCCTACATGAAAGTCATATAATGCAAATCATAACTGTAACCTGTTAGTCGATTGAGCTTACATGTCCACATGGTACTTTAGCACAATGATTCATATTTGGACTAGACAATGGGGCAGAAGATGCCCATCACACAGCCTAGTCGTTTTGTTGAAGTAATCCAAATACGTTTTTACAGTCTGAAATAAACAAAGTTAACTGCTGTCCTTGGACTAGGCTACTGGCCTGGACACTTAGACATTGTGCCGTCCAACTGCATTTACATGGTCTATTAGAGAGATTGCCACTGGCAGAGAGTCCTGTGCCAGGTAGATATGCCTTAGGTGCTGACTACAGCATCAGTGCCGAGGGTTGCTGACCCCTGATGTAGCAGAATAGATTTCTTGTCATTTGGGGGAGGACATGGCACCATGGATATAGATCTGGCCACTAGGAACATCAAAAGATGTCTGTTCTGCCTCTCCCCATACACTAGTCTAGCCAGTTTTAGCCCAGTGTCGATATGAGACAGACAAGACCGACATGCAAGTCTTGTGCTTTCAGGCAGGCCTATAGGACCAAGGGTAGGATGCCGCCCATCCAGGTGATCTGCTGAAATTTCCTGGGCTGTTCAGCATCAGGCTATTGCCACCCAGGGCTGTAAAGCTGCCACCTGGGCCTCTATCCACCGAGTTCTACAAGATCCATTCTGTTCCTCCTTCATAAGGTTCTGCAAGCAGCTGTGTGCTAGGTTGCTTGCATGGCTGTAATTCCCACCCTCTGGGACTGCTTTAGGATGTCCCAATGACATAAATGAGAAGATTGGAATTTTTTTTTTTTTTTTTGTACTGTAAAATCCCTTTCTCAGTCTAGTCATTTGGGGACACAGATTCCTCCCTTTTTATTGCTTCTGCACTGGGCTGTTGTCTGTTCTTCTCTGGGTACTGGAGATGTTGGTTCTGTGTTGAGCTTTGTTTTTTTTCCCTTTGTGTTCTCTCTCCTGCTGCTGTGGTAGAATCTGGATAGGAGAGGGTATAGCCTAGAGGCGGAGCCGACATCTCTTTATATTCCTAGTGTCTATACCTGGTCTCCTAGTGGTCAGGTCTATACCCATGGTGCTGTGGCCCCAATGAATACAGCAAAAAAAGGATTTTACAATGACTACAACATTCCAATTTTGGCTGCTTAGGCTTCCCATGTAACTTAGCAGTCATCTGAAATACTTGTTAGCTATTCCTCAGCAGTCTGTGCATGTGGTTTCAGTAGGGAAAGAGCAATTAATCACCTCCTTTCCCTCAATATTTGCCATTGGAGAAATGATCTGTGCCTACTACTCAGTCATGGTCTAAGGATTGGAAGCTGACACAAATTTTGGTTTTCGTTTGCTGCTGTCTTTTTCGATCTTTTAGTCCATGTTTGTACGGTATACTGAATTACAATTCTGAGCATTTCATAGACAAGGGATCAGCAACCTTCAGCTCTCCAACCGCTGTGAAACTACAACTCCCAACATGCTCCATTCACTTCCATAGGAGTTCCAAGAACAGCAAAGCAAGTATGCATGCTGGGAGTTGTAGTTTACAACAGTTGGAGAGCTGGAGGTTGCTTACCTCTGTCATAGGTTTTTAAAGTTTTATTGAGAAATACAAGTTTTTGCAAAGGTTCAATATTTTCAGTGTTAACCCTTAATTTTCAAGATTTCTGCAATTCCCCCTGATATGCTGGATATCATCCTGTGGGCCTAATCTAGACTGATGACAACACATTCTTGTTTTATTAATCCTTGGAATTTATCATAATCCGTGGAGTTTATCAGAAATGGAAAATGTGATGCACTGAATGAAATTAAGATCCTGACAGAACGGGATAGGGAGGAAACACCAAAAAGAAACTTTGCCTTGGGTGAAGAAAAGTTTAGCTATGGATAATAATAAAAAATTTTATTTATATACCGCCAACATATTCCGCAGCACTGTACAATTTGTAGGGTTCAAATACAGACAAAGGAGATACATTACAAAGAAATAGTCACTTCACACAATGGGACTGAGGGCCCTGCTCACAAGAGCTTACAATCTATGAGGTAGAGGGGGTGACACAAGAGCTGGCAGGGGCGGCATCGGATGTAGCATTGCTTATACAGTGGTTAGACAATTTTGTAATAGAGGTTATTGTCATTACACAGACTGGCCATCTGTTTATTCTGCTGCTCCACTCTGACCATCTCATATTGGCCACCTGTTAATTATGCAGCTCCTCTCTGTCTCACTCACTCCAGCCACCTTTTTGTTCTGCAGCCCCTCTGACCGTCTCGCTCACTCCAGCCGCCTGTTTATTCTGCAGCCACACTCTTGACCATCTCGCTCACTCCGTTTTTCTTTGTTTTTTTCCAGCCTCATGATGATGAGATGAGGTTCTATACAATTTGCACAGATGAATCCCTTGGTTATTCTGCACATATCACAAGGACAAAAACAACACCAGAAACTGTTAACAATTTTGCCATGTGGTAAATATGAGCTAGCCTAGTCAGAGGGCGGCAAATGTTTTTATATCTTGAAGCAAGTGTAGAAGTATAATATAGTAGCAGAACACGTCAAAGTTGGGGCTCATTCATTTCAACAAGGCTGGACAGCTTTGTATGCATATGTTCAAAAGAAAGATTGGGCTGTGTAACGGTCGTCCCCAGTGTTGAACAGGGGCGGATCCAGAGCCGGGCAACCGCCTGGGGCCCCGCATCCAGCGGGTCCCCGCATCGCAGCCCGGACCCAGCGCACCTCTAATGGGGGCAGCAGCCCGGTCGATTTTTTTTTTCCTTTGAACCAGCGCAGGAGAGCTGCCACTCTCCGTGCGATGTTTAAGACGTCTACGTATCAGCGTAGGCGGAACCATCATGCCGCCTACGCTGATACGTAGACGTCTGCCAAGAGAAGAGGATTGCAGGAGCAGCAGCAGCGTGATTGGTAAGTATAATAACATTTTTTTGTTTTATAATATGCAGCTTACCTGCTGGAGTATCTCCATTAGGTAGCGGCCTATTTACCAACCTCCCCGGACCTGATCACTGCAGCCCCCGCTTCCCCTTGTACTATAGGCCAGCAGTGAATAGGGCTAGGCCGCGATCACACTGCCGCTATTATTATACTCGGGGGTCTTTCCTTTTCTCTCCAAGTCATAATACATAATCGACCTCTGTGGACATCTGATCACTGTTTTGTATTGGAGACGGATTTCCCCTGTAACTGAGGCTACTACATTTAGCCCCAGTTGCAGGAGAAATACAGCCTCCTGCATGTTAGTATATAGCTTATAGAGCTGATCTGGGTGCTGTAAGATGCTGTTCCTGGCAGATCACGTGACCACCAGGTCAGAGGGCAGCCGAATCATGGTGGTGCCCATAGCTGTGTATACAGCGCTCATTGCGAGGTGTACACAAAACGATCAAAAAGGCAGGGACGGTAATGAACTCTATGGGAGCTCCGGCTGAAGTTACAGCTGGCTCCCACGAGATTGTGCAGCTGCTGAGTTCTGCTTGGACATACCGATACGTCCTGGCAGAACAAGGCAACCACCAAAGGGTGGTCCGGAAGTCATTAAAGAGGACCTTTCACCACCTCCAACAAGTCCAGATCTTTACATTAATTTATAGCTGTGGCTCCATTGATTCTGGCCCACTTGGAACGTTTTTTCTATCCCCCACCGTTCCTGAGCAATCATTGCTGTTAGTTTTGGTGCTTGATAGACTATTTAGAGTAGACTCTGTACTCTCAGGCGGGCGGTGTCAGGCAGGGGCAGACAAGGGCTGTGATTGTGAGCTCTGACACTGGCTGCCTGTGAATCACACGGGGGGTACATCAATATACAAAGTCTTATTCCATGAGGTCACGTGACGGCTCACCACACCCCCAGATATGGTCACTAGACCTGACTACATGGTGTTTGGGGGCTGTGAGCAGAGATACAATCACTACCGAGGATAACACTTCTTATATTTGGCTCCACCTGTGCTCTCATGTGGACCTGTCACACCACGAGCTCATCCCCAGCCGTTATCTCTACCACCGCTCCACCCGCAGCATTCCACAAACCCCGCCCCTTACGCTACGTAGACGCAAGCGCTGCGCCGGAAGTGGGCGTGCCGTCACGTTGTGCGGGAGTGAATCGCTCTTCTTGCGTCGTTCTAACTAATGTTCCCCGTTGCTTTGTAGCTACGACGTTTCCGTGTTTCCGCTGTAGTTGCGGCTGACCAGACTGTGTAGTAAGTCCGCGGCTGTAAAGCTTTACTAGGTACGTATGGGCCTGTGTGTGGGCAGCCTTAGCACGCTGTGGAGCGAGACGTGCGCAGCGAGCAGGTTCTATCAGCACGCACTGTGCGAATGGCCGCCAGCTCTGACGTAGTGGCGCCTCTCATCTTACCGCGGGCTAGTGGCGGGAGCACAATGGGCGCGTACACACACTGCGTCATGTTATTTTCTGGCCGTGTCTTCCACCATGCGCCTTGTGTACAGTGCTATGTGCTACATGCAGAGCTACAATTACTAGGATTCCCTACCAGGCATGCTGGGAGTTGTAGTTAGAACTCACTACTAAGTCCTATGGAGCTGAGTTCTGTCTATACCGTCCACTCTGAATAGCTGTGTGTGTATAGGCTATAGCTGGCCGCTTCAGAGGACAAGCTCTTGTTCTGTTTCTCTAGCTAACTCTACACCATATCTCCATGTCATGTAAGTGGGTGTTATACATGGCATTAGCTGTTTCCCATACACAAGTAGGTATATATGACCTGGTAGTAGGGGCCCTGCTATTAACCAGTCTAGGTTTAGAGTTATTTTCTATTATTAGGTAAAGTATGCTACAAACCTGTCCACCAAACACCCCCATCTACACACTATCACACTGGCAACAGTTACAGAAAAGCTGTGTCTGTAATTGCAAATTTTGCTGTGGTTTTTTGAGCCAAAAAGTAGCAGAGCAGCTTTTAAAGAATGGCACGGCGTGTTTTCACTTCTCTAAATCCATTCCTGGCTTTGGGTCAAAGAATTGCTGCAAAATCTCCACCCAAAATGCAGCTTTCTGCAATCTGTGGCCTCAGCCTTAAAGGGGTTGTCAACTGTCAGACCAATATTGAGAGACAAATGATTGTATAATAAAAAGTTCTCCAATTTTCCACTTTAAGGCTGAGGCCCCACATTGCGGAAGCACTTTTTTTTTTTTTGGTGCAGTTCTTTGAGCCAAAGCCAAGAATGGCTACAAAAGGAATCGGAAATATATATAAAAAAAACTCTTATACATCTACCCTCTGCTCAATACACTCTCCTGGCTTTGGCTCAAAAACCTGCAGCAAAATCTGCAACTTAAAAAACTGCTACGTGGGGCCTCAGCCTAAGGCTGCATTCACACTCAAATTCCTCCTCCAAAAAACACCTCACCATACAGTCCTATGGTGACGCAGCCTAAGGATCAATTCTCCATGGGTTTTCTAGATCTCTGCTTGCTGCCATTGAATCTTACTCCCAGTAAATAAAAATCTATCCATGGTCATGTGATGGACACAGGTGCACAGCTCACTACTGGGGAGGTATCTGATCACTGTGCAGTGCGCCTCTGTCCATCACATGACCATAGACTATCATCCACTGGGGGTAAGCAGAATGAATGACCGCAATATATAGCAATGTATGTTGTTCCAGAGATCTTTTGCACCATCCAATGATCAAGTACTTGCGAGAAAAACTTCCATAATTGCCATGTGTGAACAGGGCAGTGATTAGACGTAAAGCGAGTGTCTGTCAGCGGATTACACTTATGTCAGCCAAATAAATCATTGTCAACAGCCATCTCTACTAATGTATGTAATGTGCTGCTGATAATGTGCAAATTGTAGGGGGAGGGGACTACTTCGTCCCCCTTTACAGTTTGCGTACAGCAGTGTGACAGCCCTTTAAATATGAGCTAGAATTAACATTTTCCATTGTCAGTCTGTTCTTATGTAGCTTAAATTGTCCCATGTAGAGGAACCTTATGTTTCTTAAAGAGGCTCTATCAGCAAAATTATGCTGATAGAGCCCCACATATATGTGAATAGCCTTTAAAAAGGCTGTTCAGACACCGCTAAAGTTATATTAAACTACCACCCCATTTTAATATAATACTCTAAAAAAGAATAGGTTAATCTTATCTATCGTGCACGGGGGCGGGCATTCAGGGTCCAACGTAATCTTCAGCCATGCCTCCTCTTCCAGTGATGTCTTCGGGTCCCGTGTTCCTCCGGCACTCGCGAACTGCCATTGATAAGAAATGGCATGGGTGCATACGCAGTAGTAGTAGCAGCATGCTACTGCGCATGAACCCGCACCATTTTTTATCAATGGCAGTTGGCGAGTGTCAGAGGAAGACTGGACCCGAAGACATCACTGGACGTGCACGATAGATAAGATTAACTTATTCTTTTTTAGAGTATTATATTAAAATGGGGTGGTAGTTTAATATAACTTTAGCGGTGCCTGAATAGCCTTTTTAAAGGTTATTCACGTATATGTGGGGCTCTTATCAGCATAATTTTGCTGATAGAGCCCCTTTAAGCGGCGTTCACATTACCACCGCTATCCGCCCCGGGGTTTCCGTCGTAAACCCTGGGGAAAATGGACAGGGAACGGCTTGCCGGTGGTCTGCTTTAAAACCCATTCATTTGAATGGGTTTTTAAAGGTGACCTACCATGTCCGTATGTGGCCTCTTCACCTGGAAACTGGTTTTTGTTTTGCATACACAAAGTCCTGCATGTAGGACTTTGTGTCCGTGCAAAAAAAAAACGTTTTCCAGGTAGAGAGGTCACATGCGGACACCGGTGGTCACCTTTAAAAACCCATTCAAATGAATGGGTTTTAAAGCTGACCTCCAGCAAGCCGTTCCCTGTCCACTTTCCCCAGGGTTTACGATGGAAACCCCGGGGCGGATAGTGGTAGGGAGCGTTCACACTACCGTCGGTGTCCAACAGCTAGTGTCTTCTGCTAATGTCCGTTCAAAATCTTGTGCGGACATTAGCATCGGACACTAGCTGTGTCCGTGACATTTTGCATTGATTTAAATGGACATCGGGTGCGTTCTTTTACTGGCCGTGGGTGTCCTTAACTGTCCGTTCCCAAAGCTGTCCGACTTGTCAAGCGGACAGAAAAACCCGACATGTAGGTTTTTGTTGTCTGCTTGAAAAGTCTGACATCTTTAGGAACGGACAGTTAAGGACAGGCACGGACTGTAAAAGAACGCACCCGATGTCCATTTAAATCAATGCAAAATGTCACGGACACAACTAATGTCCGCACAAGATTTTGAACGGAAATTAGCAGCGGACATTAGCAGCAGACACTAGCTGTTGGACACAGACAGTAGTGTGAACCCAGCCTTAGGGTGAAAATCCTGTTTGAGACATGACAGCCTTACGGCTAATCCTCCAGATGAGAGGTATTACCTCTTTAGGTAAATTCACTCAAAGCAGATTTATTGACAAAATTTCTGGGATTTTTTTTTTTTTTATTTTTATAACTTCTGTTCATCTGAATAAGATTGTCTTTGTGTGACAATCATGTGGCTTTCTGCAAGACGTAGTCCAGTGAATGGGACGATCAGATCATACAAGTATGCTGCATGTGAATATAACCTTACTGACATTCCTCAAGCTGAAGAAGCCACACAGTGATGATCTTTTACACATGTACACGTTGGCCTTCACGTAGACTTTGGGCGGCATCTGATTTGACTATAAACACTTACAAGTGCTCTTGCTTACCTTTAGAACTTCACCCGTTTTGCTATGTTTGAAGTTTTCAGTCTCTGCCTTTGTCACGGTTCTCGGTCAGCATTTCTGGCAAATCAGACCTACCCCTACTGCACGTGCCATTGGCTAAAGGATATATCACTAAGGGCCCGTGCACATGGAGTTAACGCGAGCACATTTTAGCGTAATACACATGTATAGAATACACGTGTAAAAATAACACTCCCATTGACTTCAATGAAATTTTTTACACGTGTAAAAAAAACGCATGAAAAAATGTGACGTGTATTTTGACGTGTTTTTTCCATGTGTAAAAAATTTCATTGAAGTCAATGGGAGTGTTATTTTTACACGTGTATTATATACACGTGTATTATGCTAAAATGCGCTTGTGTTAACTCTGTGTGCACGAGCCCTAAGGGTGCATTCACACTGAGTCTACGCTCAGCTGATTCTGAACGTGAAACACGTTCAGAATGAGCGCGTACAAAGCAGATCCCATTCATTTCTATGGGAGCCGGCATACATGCACTCCCCATTGAAATGAATGGGCTGCTTTTTCCCCTATTGCTTTCAATGTGATACGCGCAAATCACACTGAAAGCAATAGGGAAAAAAGCAGCCCATTCATTTCAATGGGAAGCGCACGTATGGCGGCTCCCATAGAAATGAATGGAATCTGCTTTGTACGCGCTCATTCTGAACGTGTTTCACGTTCAAAATCAGCTGAGCGTAGACTCAGTGTGAATGCACCCTAAGAGTGCTCTCTCCAATCAGGATTGCTGATAAATGAACAACCAAAATTCAGTAGCATGGCATATAAATAGGGAGTGTGGCTTGTAAGAATGGGAGTGTCCTAAATTAATCACTCGTTCATAATCAAGGTAAAAATTAATTGTGATATTGACTTGGGTAATCGGCCAGCCGTAGAATTCAGTATATAACTGAAGCGTTATGTTCTGTTACAGGATACTGTCCATAATCGCTTTTCTAGCTGTTTTAAATTATAAATAACTATAAAGAGGACTGTTGTACCTAAAATATTGCTGAATGTAATATTCTCTCTTACAGCTTTTACGCAGAGCGCTTTGCCGGGTGCATCTCTCGTTCTAAGGCGCAGCGATAAGTCTTGACGGCTTTAAAAAAAAACCCCCAAAAAAAAGCACACAAATAAGCGCTGCTAAAACAATGCCGAACAGGGAAAATTATGCAAATGGCGGCAGCAGTGGTAGTGGCAGTGAGGAAGCAGCTTCAGTTGTGGATTATGTATGTCGTGACTTTCTCCGTAATGTATGCAGGCGAGGGAAGCGCTGCCGCTTTAAGCATCCAGATGCCAGTGATGTTTCTGATCTCGGGGTGCAAAAGAACGAATTTGTCTTCTGTCACGACTTTCAGAATAAGCAGTGCGTTCGCATTAACTGCCGATTTATTCATGGCACGAAAGAAGATGAGGAGCACTACAAGAAAACTGGAGAGTTGCCTCCTCGCTTGCGACACAAAGTGGCAGCTGGTCTTGGCTTATCACCCACTGATCTGGCCAATAAGGATGAGATTCCTATCTGTCGAGACTTCCTAAAAGGTGATTGCCAGCGTGGGGATAGGTGTAAGTTTCGCCATTTGCAACGGGACTTTGATTATCAATATGAATATGCATGTGATTTACGGGGTGGGGTCCTCAATACAGGTTTAAGTTCTGGAGGCCTGCCTGCTGCCACAGCACGTTCCTTTGAGCATTTTGGAGGACATGATGGGATTTCAGAAACTGAACACTATTCTTCCTCTTACCGTTATGGAGATCGTTTTGATGATCCTGTAATGAAAAGAAGACGAGTGGGTTATGATGGGTACTACAGTGCGTCCCCAGTTGAATACCGTATGTTGGAGGAAGAAAATGTCATGCTTAGGAGGCGTATTGAGGAGTTGAAAAAGCAAGTTTCTGTTCTGGCAGCAACAAATGAAGTGTTGCTTGACCAAAATGCACAGTTTCGTAGTCAAGCCAAGGTGGTTACACTTAGCACCCTGAGTACCACAGCTCCAACCAGTGAACAGGCAGTGGGTACAGTGACCAATTATAACCATGGTATTGCTCAAACTCACACTACATTAAGTAGCCAGGCTTTGCAACCCCGACCAGTCACACAGCAGGAACTGGTGGCTTCCACTGGCGCTCCCGCTCCTGCACAGACCAACGCAGCCCCACAGTTAAACCCTGAAATTACACCACTCTCTGCTGCGCTAGCGCAAACCATTGCTCAAGGCATGGCTCCTCCACCTGTCTCTATGGCACCTGTAGCAGTGTCTGTTGCTCCAGTGGCTGTGTCTATGGCTCAGCCCCTTCCTGGCATCACCATGAGTCATGCCACTACACCTATGGTAACCTATCCCATTGCTTCACAAAGCATGCGCATAACGGCCATGCCTCACTAATCTGTTTGGCTAAACCCTTTTGATGTCTAGCACCCTGGCAACTTTTTCCCAGAGTAATGGGTGCCATCAGTGTGGTGCATTATGCTGGTGGGTGGGGGGATGAAAAATGTGTTATAATACATAAAATAGGGATCATGAAATGTGTATTTATACACATACAAATAGTCAAAGTTTTATAGAGGGGTTGTTTTGGGATTTTTTTTTGTTTTTTAAAGAATTTCTTGTGTTAAAATAAAACCCACTTTACTATACAAATTCAGTCAAATCTGTGCCCTTCTGGGTATATGATGTGTAATATATTTGGGTACCTCCTATGTGAAGAAACTTGCCAATTGGTTTTATATGCTTAGGGTGTTAGATTCTCTTCAGTGCTGAAGTAGAGACCGCTTACTGTCATAAATGGTAGCTATTGGGCTACTAGTCTTCGTGGCCCTGTCTTGCTTTACAGCTGTGTGCAAAATTTTGACCAATTTCTGAATATGTTCAAATCCTACACAAAGTCTAAAACTATAATTGCTAGTAACAGACTTTTTTTTTCTTTTTTTTTTTTTTTCTTTTTTTACACACTATTTTTGCCTGGTCCTGTTTAAATTATTTTTTTTTTCATACTGATTTACAATCCTGTATTAGTGTATACACTGAATAGATGAAGTTGTTTGTGAGCAGAAATTCCCAACAAATCTAGTGTGTATAGAGCCTGAAAGTCAGAAAATGTAGTATGACCCTTTTGTAGATAAACTAGTCAGAAGTCTTTGGCAATGAAGTCTAGACAATTTTTCTGACGTAGTCATCTTCACTTGGTTTTAGTGCATGATATGTCATTGTGAGGTTGCGGACATATCTTTCAGTACTGCAAGCCTAGCTGTGTGTGGTTATCTGTAAAGAGAGTCCTTCAGGTAGCCAGAAGCCCTTTAAATCCCCATCGTCCGACTTAAAATGAAATGTAACATATTGGAATCCCCAAACATTAAGGATTTTTTAAGTTACATTTTAAAGTAGATCACTACTGACTTCCATAATTTTTTTTTTTTTTTTTTTTTTTTAAACCTGACCTTTTGATTAAAATTGTGGTCTGTTCCTTTTTGCATGGTGAATGACAGCATATCATTGTTTGCATATCATTTCAGTTTTGTCATATGTTACTGTGACCTAGATTATAAAGTGTGTAGAGTTCTTGTGAAGTATATAAAGTCTCTAAACATATTTTTTTAACTTGCTTCTGCATTTTATTTTACTCCAATTTGTAGATGATTTGCATATGTTTTATAAGAATGTGCGTGTTATTCCCACCTTTCTTCCACTTCTGCAAGAACCAGAGAACTGGCTTTCTTGACACTTGATTGCTTTAAAGCTAAGACGCCATGTAGCAGGCTGCGGAAAAGACTGGTAGAAACTCGCTCGTTCTTGCTTCTGCCTTGGGGTAAGTTCAGATGGGGTTTTTTGGTCCAGAACCTGAGGCAGAGGCCGTTTAAGGTTCTGGACCAAAAACCGGGTAGCTGCGACTGAAAGCCAGTGCCCTTCACTGGCTTCCAGCCATCCACTCCCCATCCGGATTAGGCCCAATGAATGGGCCTAGTCCGGAGGAGGGAGTGACTTCAGGCCAAATCGCGAGGCGACTCAGCCTGAAGAATGAGCACCTCGCTTCTGTTTCCGGGAGCTGGAACAAAGACCTGAGCGGCTCCCATTGATTTCAATGGGAGCCGTCTTTTTGGTCAGGATTTTGAGGTGGATACGGCCTCAAAATCGTGACCAAAAAACTCAGTCTGAACTTACCCTTAAGAAGTTTTCCAGTCCCCAGTGATCCATACTGATGATGTACCTACAGCATAGCGCAGCATATACAAGCTGATAATTGGCCTGTGCAAATCTCTTCTCTAACATTGCCGATGCCACATGTGAATGAAACCCCAGGCTGCCAGTGATCACAGGGATTTTTACAGTTTTCTACATGTATAATCTTTTGCCCATCACATGCAACTCGTTTTCCTGTGTAAACTGGGAATAGTCTGGCAATATGCAAATTGTATGGAATTAATTTATTCTCATACGGTTTAGGGCCATGCAAATGTCTCTTGTCAGTTATGAAGGGGTTTTATCAAATCGTATAGAAAAAAACAATCTAATATGCCTAAATAGGACGGAGAAACTGAAAACAGTGCAGAAAGATGCTCGTACAAACACAAGCAAGCAAAAATTCCATGAGCATGCTCAATGCTGTCGCAAGAAAGCCAGAAAATACATGTTAGAGATGCCTATATTCCATATTCCATAGTGATAAAATTAAAGGGGTTTTCTGGGCAAAAAAAAAAAGTCAGTGTAGTTAATAAACACACCCAAATATCTTTAGTAGTGTTTTGATTGATGTCTGAGTTTCTCTGTGAGCTCCTGACATTCTCTGACATTTGTTTACATGGGTAGCTTCCTGGTTTTTTTTTTTTTTTTTTTTTTTTTTTTTTTTTTTTGGGGGGGGGGGGGTCGGTTATCCTACAAGCACTGCACTTCACTAAGAGTGGACTCACACTAGCTCTCCCTGTTTCCCTAGCTAGTTAGCCTGCCCACTACTAGACTTTACCAACTAGCTCAAACCTTTACCCCATCATACTTGCCTGCCTGGATGTTCTGGGCACAGGAGATCACTTCCTTCTGCAGTGCTGATTCCTCCTCTTCTTGACGTCTTCCTGTGCAATAGAGTGCTGGCATGTGCTGCAGCTGGTACTCCGGTTCTGTTGTGAAGGTGTGGGAGGCTGGCAGATGTAGAGGAGGAGCCATCCCCCCAGAAGGACAGGATCTCCTATGCCTAGAAGATCTGAACAGAAAGACTTAAGTAGGATTGGGGGGTTAGTATTGGTGGTGATCTGTTTCCGGTAGGGTGGTGGTCAAAAGCGATCATATACATGGGTTATAGTTGAAGGCAATATAAAAAGCCTGTGGCATTTGATCTACTTAGCTAGGGTGACCTTGTCAAAGTGTGAGCAAATGTCACTTAGGACAACATAGATTTTTTCAAACATAATAGTCTGAACATGCTTGATAACGTCAGAAACCAAGAGATTAGTGACCTCCATTTAGATGCTACATGGATTTTAGCTGACATTAAGATATATTGAAGCATTTTATAAGATGAAAAATGAAGGCTTGTCAGTTTGAGACAGAATAGAAAAATAAAACTGGCATCCTAAATGGTACTGATGGTCCCAAGAGATGCTGATTCGTTTCATGGATGGTTAGCCAAAAAAACAGCAAACCATTGGGCAGGTCCACCAGGTATGTAGGGTGTCGCCATTCCTCTGGCAACCTTGAAAGCAGGGGGGTGAGACCTAGGGATCTATATGATGTAATTTAGTAGGGACCAAATAGATCCTATGTAATAGTCTCGGATTTTTCCATTAGAGTAATTTGCCAGTTGTCCACGTTAATGAAGACGCAACAATCTTGCCATTGAGCTGGGGATAGGGAAAAAGACACTCCACCTCCTAAGCATATTTAAAGGGATTCTATCATTAGAATAAAATTTTTTAGCTTAACCCACATCGGAATAGCCTTAAGAAAGGCTATTCTTCCCCTACCTTTAGGGAAAGAACAGGAGAGGCCACAGGAAAATGGTCAACGGGTATGCACAGTTGTCGATTTTCCTGTGGCCAAAAAGGAGAGAAGAGTCGGAGAACAAGAAGGCAGTGGCGCTGCAGAGTTTTCTCGCAGCACAGGGGGCCGCCCCCAGTGCTGTGAGAAAATGCATTACCATAATGAAGAAACTGGGAATATCTACCGAATGGCAGCAAGGAGAACACGTCTAAAGGTAGGGGAAGAATAGCCTTTCTTAAAGAGGACCTTTCATGAGTTGGGGCACATGTGGTTTTACATGCTGCTAGAAAGCCGACACTGCGCTGAATTCAGCGCACTGTCAGCTTTCACAATCTGTGCCCCAGGTGAAGAGCTATCGGTACTGGTACCGTAGCTCTTCACTGTCAGTCAGGGACGCCCTTCCTCACAGCAGCGCCTATAGCACTGTACTGTGAGAACAGGGAGGAACGCCTTCTCCCTCTCCGAATTCTCTGAATTCAACGCACTGTTGGCTTTCCAGCACTATATAGAACTGCCTGTGCCCCAAACCATGAAAGGTCCTCTTTAAGCATTTCTCAGGAATTAAAACAATATGGAGGTAAACTTTAGACATTTAAATTATTTTTTCAATGATAATTTTAGGGCTAAATCAATGTAACACATTCACAAAGTGTTAGGCTACGGCCCCATGTTGTGGACACGCAGCTTTTTTTTGTTGCAGTTTTTCGAGCCAAAGCCAGGAGTGGATTGAGCAGAAGGTAGAAATATAGGGGCCTTCCTATATATTTTCTATTACTTTGTAGCCATTCTTGGCTTTGGCTAAAAAAAAAACACAACAAAATCTACAACAAAAAAATGCTGTATTTCCACAGCGTGGGGCCTTAGCCTAACACTTTGAGTGTGTTACAGTCATTCAGCCCTAAAATTATCATTGAAATTTTTTTTTTAACCTTTTCGCTGCCAAGGGTCTCTGGAAATTTTGCACCTCCAGTAGCCAGAGCAATTTTCCCAGTTTTGAGATGAACAAATCAAACCTAAATTGCAACATTAAAAAAGCATCCAACCCCCCCATACCTATATATTTTCTTAAAGTACACACCTTCAGCATTGTCAGAATGCCACTTGGTACTGTATACGAACAGGCACCTTCATGCAATTTTGATTTAAAGTGAATGTTTTATGAAAAAATGCAAATAAATGTATATTAGTTGTTAAAAGCGGAAACCAAACAAAAAATTAAATGCACCAAACCAACTAAAAAAAAGAGTTCAACATGTGCAGAGTTCATACATATCACTATGGCCTGAACCTGCATGCACGAGTCTTCAGAAAATCGCTAGAACTGGAAGGAACAAAAATCTGCTTTGAAACTGGAAATGTTAAAAAAGTATCATCCTATAAAATGTAGGGATTACACCATGAAAAGTAAGTGAACCCCTAAACCCTATATATTTTTTGAAAGTAGACAACCTGAAGATTACAAATATCTTAATGGGTCATCAATAGCCACATCCACCTTCATGCAACTTTGCGACCAACACAAATAATTTTTTGAAAAAATACGCTAAAACACATTTGCACCTAAAACTCATGTTCAATCTCACATTCATATACAAAATACTTTTAAAATAATAGCTTATGGTGTATACAATGTGTAAATATACTATATGTACCGCAAACATCAACTACAACAAGAGCTCGGACTCCCTAAAACATGAATACAGAAGACAAGCAGGATTTTGCTGTTGTTCACTAATATGTTAAAAAGCTATACTGCACCTACCAAACTGTGACTGTGATACCAAAATCTAACTTTTTTCAGAGTACACAGCATACCGTATATAAAAACAATTTAATAGTTCATATATACAACCACCTTCATTCAACTTTGCGGCAAACATAATGTATTGTACATAAAACTGCAATATGTGAGGAGTTCATAAATACCACAGATGAATATACTTACAGAGGCGGGTGTTAAAGGGGTATTCCCAGCTCACATACTCATCAGTCTTTACTGCTGTAAAATCTTCTTTCTTCCTGGTTTCTTGCATCATTTGGTGGGCGGGGTTTCATGTGCAACCTGCCGTTTAGTGCCGCCCCCAAATTCACATGTAGCTCCGCCCACCCACATTGGACTATGAAGTACAGGCAGCAGCAACTCCATTCTGTGTTACATACAGAGACTGCCTGTCTCTGCCATAATGAACACAATTGAATTAGCTAGCCTGATAACTGGGAGAACAGAAGAAATGAAAGCAGCTCCTCTATCTGAGTGCAGGACCTAGGTCACATGGTGTAGACACAGGAATAGCTAGATACACAGGCTCGCTCCCTGCACTTAGCCCCTCCTCCCTCCCCCCTGAGAGCAGCAGATACATCACTTGACTCAGGAGCAGCTAGGTCAGGGCTGTGGCCACAAAAAATTGAATAAAGTGATATAGTGGACAAACAAAGCAGCTTTGCTGAAGCAGTGTATTTAGGAAAAGTCTTAAATCCACATTAACAAGCAGTATAGATAGAATCCTTGTGATGGGACAACCCCTTTAACCCCTTCCCGCCGATGGCATTTTTTGATTTTCGTTTTTGACTCCCCTCCTTCTAAACCCCATAACTTTTTTATTTCTCCGCTCCCAGAGCCATATGAGGTCTTAATTTTTGCGGGACAAATTTTTCTTCATGATGCTACCATTAATTATTTTATATAATGTACTGGGAAGCAGGAAAAAAATTCAGAATGGGGTGGATTTGAAGAAAAAATGCAGTTCTGCGACTTTCTTACGGGCTTTGGTTTTACGGCGTTCACTGTGCAGCCAAAATGGCATGTCCCCTATATTGTGTGTTTCGGTACGGTTCCAGGGATACCAAATTTATATGGTTTTATTTACATTTTGACCCCTAAAAAAAATTCCAAAACTGTGTTAAAAAAAAATTTTTTCTAAAAGTCGCCATATTCCGACGGCCGTAACTTTTTTATACGTAAGTGTACGGGGATGCATAGGGCGTCTTTTTTTGCGGGGCCGGGTGTACTTTTTAGTTCTACCATTTTCGGGAAATGTTATTGCTTTGATCACTTTTTATTCAAATTTTTATCAGAATCAAAACAGTGAAAAACGGCGGTTTGGCACTTTCGACTATTTTTCCCGCTACGGCGTTTACCGAACAGGAAAAATATTTTTATAGATTTGTAGAGTGGGCGATTTCGGACGCGGGGATACCTAACATGTATATGTTTCACAGTTTTTAACTACTTTTATATGTGTTCTAGGGAAAGGGGGGTGATTTGAACTTTTAATTCTTTTTATATTTTTTTTAACTTTTTTTTTTATTTGCATTTATTAGACCCCCTAGGGGTGTTGAACCCCAGGGGGTCTGATCACTAATGCAATGCATTACAATGCTAATGCATTGCAAAAAAGCATCCTTTCTTTTGCAGGCTGCATAGACCAGAGAGGATTTGCAGACAAGCCTGGGAGCCTGTACAAGGCTCCCGGCTGTCATGGCAATGGGACGTCAGCCCTGGAGCATGCTGGAGCGGCCTTTGACCGCGGCGCCGGAGGGGTTAATGCCTCCGATCGGTCCGGGGACCGATCGGAGGCATTAGAGCTGGTTGTCTACTGCTTAAAGCAGTAGACACCCGGCGGCTATGGCGGCCACCCGGCTTCCGGGTGGTCGCCATAGTTACAGACCCGACATGCGCCGTACTATTACGGCGCATGTCGGGAAGGGGTTAAAGAATCGCCAAAATCACAGAAATGCGCCATCCCATTTTGTGCATGCAAATTAAATAGGACTTTACATAAAAATGTTATTTTCCATCCCCCTATAAAAATTTTAGCAATCTATACGTTCATCTCTAGTGATAATCGTTATTACTATTATTTTAGTGTGTAACGGATATCACTAGAGACGTATTTTACTGTAGAAAGCTCAGGTATAGACAGGACAGGGATTGGCTGAAATGTAAACTTTATTTGCGACTTTATGTATATGTTGTGTAAGTGTTTTGTGCGACTTTTTTTTTTGGCGCTGCGACCTGGACAATGGTAAATGTCTGGGTCACAGCGCCAATAAACTTCCTGGTTATGTTCAGGAGGTATAACATAAGAATACCCCACTAGTAAAGCTGTAAATCAAAGGTTGTCCCGCAAAAAATAAGCCCTCAACCAACACTGTCAAGCGAAAAATAAAAATGTTACGCCTCTCAGAAGATGGCGATGCAAAAATCACTGATTTATGTCCCCAAATGTGTTTTTGTTCTGCAGACTTAGTATCGCATAAAAAAATAACATAAATGAGGTATCGCCGTAACCGTACCAACCCGCAGAATAAAGGTCACATGTTACTTATACTGTACGCTGCATGGCGAAAAATGTAAAAGGTAAAACTCAATACCAGAATTGATTTTTTCTCTTTTAAATCCAGCAAAAAAAGAGTTAATAAAATGTAATCAGTAAGTTTTAGGCACCCCAAGATGGTGTCATTACAAAATACATCGCATCCCGCAAACAACAAGCCCTTATATGGCCACGTCAGCAGAAAAATAAAGAAAATATATAAAATCACGCAAAATCGCCAAATCATTAGAACACAACTGGGTGCGGCAGGCAGGGAATGTATAAGCTGTGCGAGCGAATATCAGGGGACACCCTATATTTACAGCTTATGAGGGAAAATATACCAGAAGTGACCCCAGTGTGACTCCCCCAATCATAGGAGCTACTGGGACATAGTAGGGAATTTAGTGTCTGCAATGTCCTCCGCACCGCTTATATATTCCCTCTTCGCCATCCGCTGTGCAGTCACGTCCGGGATACTAATACTACACTACACCCCCTGATAAATTCTTTTAGGGGTGCAGTTTTCAAACTGCGGTCACTCCTTTGGGGAATCCACTTTTCTGGTACCTTACAGGCTCTACAAACATGACATGGCGTCTAGATACCAAACATCTGAATCTGTACTCCAAAAGCCGCATCGCGCTCCTTCCCTTCTGCCCCCTGCTGTGTGCCCAAACTGCAGTTTATGCCACATGTATGACACTGGTGTAACCGGGGTAATGTCATATGTGAGTATAAACTGATATTAGGGCACATATATGACACTGGTGTACCCCGGATAACATACGTAATGTCATATGTGGGTATAAACTGATATTAGGGCCCAGCCAGACACAGAAGGGAAGAAGGTTATTTGGTTTTTGGAGCACAGACTTAGACGGTTTGGTTTTTGGATGCCATGGCACTTTTGCAGAGACTCTAAAATTTCCCCTACAAAATGGGGTCACTTCTTGGGGAATTCCAGTTTACTGGCACCTCCAGGGCTCTGCAAAAACAACATGGCACCCAGAAAGTCCCTCTAAATCTGTACCCCAAAAGCTATAAAGCGCAGTGCTCCTTCCCTTCTGAGCCCTGCTGTGCGCCCAAGCAGCAGTTTATACCCACATATATAATTTTTTTGCCCCTCGGGAAGGCCCACTTAATAGTTTTAGGAGTGCAGGTCTCTGACAACACAAAGTGGGTGCAATGCATTGGATACCAAAATGGCATATTTCTTTAAAAATTTCAATTTTTGGGAAGCATTTTTAGTCTCAAAATCATAATACCACTTGATACATTCCTTGACGGGTGTAGTTTCTAAAATGGGGTCACTTTTGAGGGGTTTCTATTGTATTGATACTTTAGGGGCTCAGCAAATGCGACATGGCACCTCAAAACTATTCCAGCAATATATGCCCTCCAAAATCCAAATAGCGCTCTTTCCATTCTGAGCCCCAACATGTACCCATACAGCAGATTATGATCCCATATGGGGTATTGCCGTGTTCAGGGGAAATTGTGTAACAAACTGTGGGGGGCTCTTAATTCTCTAACTACTTGCAAAAATTAAAAATATGGCGCTAAATGGACGATTTATTGGAAAAAAAGTAATTTTTCATTTTCACATCTCAATGGTAAAAAAATCTGTGAAACACCTGTAGGGTCCAAGTGCTCACTAAACCCCTTGATAAATTCCTTGAGGGGTCTAGTTTTCAAAATGGGGTCGTTTTTTTGTTTTTTTTTTTTTTGGGGGGGGGGGGTTCCACTGTTCTAGCACTTCAGGGGCTCTCCAAATGCAACATGGTGCCTGAAACAGATTTCAGCTAAATTTGCCCTCCAAAATCCCAATAGCGATCCTTCAGCTCTGGACTTTACAGTGTGCCCATACATCACTTTACATTCACATATGGGGCATTTCTGTAGTTGGGGCAAAGTGCTTGACAATTTGTGGGGTGCATTTTCTTTTTTAACCCCTTGTGGAAATGCATAATTTGGGGTTAAAGCTACATTTTATAGCAAAAAATGTCACTTTTCCTTTTGTTGGGCCAATTCTGTTACACTCCTGTAGGGTCAAAGGGCTCACTAAACCCCTTGGTAAATTCCTTGAGGGGTATAGTTTCCAAAATGGGGTGACATTTTGGTGGTTTCCACTGTTTTGGCACATTGGGGGCTCTGCAAAAGGGACATGGTGCCTGAAAAGTATTCTAGTAAAATCTGGCCTACAAAATCCAATTAGCGCTCCATCCGTTCTGAGAGCGACCGTGTGCCCGTACATTAGGGTACCAGCACATACGGGGTATTGTCGTGTTCAGGAGAAATTGTGTAACAAACTGTGGGGTGCAGTTTCTCCTTTAACCCTTTGTGAAGATGAAAAATTTGGGGCTACAGTGACATTTTATTATAAAAAAAGTAATTTTTCATTTTCACATCTCAATGGTAAAAAAATCTGTGAAACACCTGTAGGGTCCAAGTGCTCACTATACCCCTTGATAAATTCCTTGAGGGGTCTAGTTTCCAAAATGGGGTGACATTTTGGGGTTTTCCACTGTTTTGGCACCTTGGGGGCTTTGCAATCGGGGCATGGCGCCTGAAAAATATTCTAGCAAAATCTGGCCTACAAAATCCAATTAGTGCTCCATCCGCTCTGAGAGCAACCGTGTGCCCATACATTAGGGTACCAGCACATATGGGGTATTGTCGTGTTCGGGAGAAATTGTGTAACAAAATGTGGGGTGCAGTTTCTCCTTTAAACCTTAGTAAATGTGTAAATTCTAGGGCTAAATGAATATATTAGTGACAGAAATTGAAAAATGTAAATTTGACCTCCATTTTGTTTTAATTGTTGTGAAATGCTGAAAGGGTTAAGAAACTTTCTAACTGCTGTTTTAGATTCTTTCAGGAGTGCAGTTTTTAGAATGGGGTGACTTTTGGGGGGTTTTATTAGAGAGGCCTTTCAAGTTCCCTTCAGAACTGAACTGGTCCCTTGAAAAATGTGTTTTGGAAATTTTCTTGAAAATTTGGAAAATTACTGCTTGACTTGTAAGCCTTATAATATCTGAAAAAAATGAAAGGGTGCTTAAAATTTGATTGCTACATAAATCAGAGACATGGTTAATTATATTTATGAAAAAAATCGGGTAGTATGACTTTCTATTTGAAAGGCTTGCAATTTCAAAGTTTGAAAACTGCATTTTTTTCAAAATTTTCACCAAATTTCCTATTTTTTCATAATTAAAGACAAAACATATCAACGAAAATTTACTACTGACATGAAGTACAATGTGTTACGAAAAAACAATCTCAGAATCACTTGTGTAAGTTAAAGCGTCTCAAAGTTATCGCCATTTAAAGTGACACATGTCAGATTTGAAAAAAGAGGCCTGGTCCTTAAGTCACTTTTGGGCTGTGTCTCTAAGGGGTTAAAATGCATTTTAAAGCATCAAGATATGTTGATGCAGTCCAGAGATATCAGCATTAGTAGGGAGGACGTAGTAACTACGTCCTCGGCTACTGAACTGCCACCTTGGGAGCACGTATAGCTACGTGCCTGGCAGTGAAAGGGTTAAATGTCTAAACTTCACCTCCATATTGTTTTAACATGGGGCCTGAGCCTTAAAGGAGAAAATACATGTTGCAGTTTATGCAATTTCTTCCAAGCACAGAAAATACTCCACATGTGGGGGTAAGCTGATGTTTGGGCGAAGTAGTGCACAGAAGGGAAATAGCAACACTGGGTGCTTACAAAGCGGACTGTTGGAATAGTTTTCAGGTGCCATGCCTCATTTGTGAAGCCCCTACAGTACCAATACAATGGAAACCCCCCCTCCCCCAAGTGCCTATATTTCGGAAATGACAGGTTTCCGTCTTCTGCATGCAGAAGACAGAAACCTGAGAACGGAGTGCCGAACGCTGGTGTGAACCCAGCGTAAGGGGTACATTAGATTAGGTAAAGTGGTGTGGGGACGAGTAACAGTGAGAAGGACATTGTCAGCAAAAAGTGAAATCTTAAATTCCCTGCCCCATGCACTAACCCCTGTAATATCTAGGTTCTGACTAATCTGAAGAGCTAAGGGTTCAATACAGAATGCAAATATGAGAGGGCATCCCTGCCTGGTTCCATTGCCAATGTGAAAGGAGTTGGTGGAGGAGTTTCACTAAAACCGAAAGGGCCCAAATTGCCTATAGGAAAGCTCCAGAAAACCCAAACACGCCTCTGGGGTCACCAGCATAAATTTCCAATCGAGGTGATCAAAGGTCATCTCTGCATGTAGGCCCAGGAGAAGAGTGGGTTCATAGTTTGATCACTTCAATCAAATCCACAGACCTTGTTGTGTTGTTGTCCCTCCCCTGACAACAGGGAATGAAACCCGTCTGGTCCTTACAGATGAGAGATGAAAGCCAAGCATTCAGACAGTTAACCAAAATTTTTGTGAATAACTTCAGTCCTTAGTTTAGGAGGGCTATTGGCCTATAGCTAGCACAATCTTGGGGGTCTTTATTAGGCTTAGGCTCACTCTTCTAACAGTGGAGGGATATTGGTAGCAAAATGAATGGCACTTATATCTCTGTCACTGGGGTGCAAAGCAGTCAACACTGGGATATTTCTGTCACATATTATGCAGCTGCCTATAAATATCCTAATCTCGATTGTCTTTTCAACAGGGGAAATCTCAGGAAATAATATAGATATCACTGTCAAACTGCAGGTTTGTATGATTTATAATGTCCGTGATAGAACTGTTTGACGTGACCCTGCCCTTATTGTTTCTATATATTACACAGCCTGTGGTCCAAGCTCCTACTCCATACAGTTACGCTAGGGTCACACTATTGTTTGGCTCTTATTTTCTTGGGTCCACATAATCTATAATGGGGTTCACTCAGGTGTCATTGGTTTCAGTATGAAACCGACAAAGAGAAAAGTCCTCCTACAAAAACTCCATCACAGATGTGAACCTAGCTTTACTAAGTGAGGAGCAGTAACAGATCTCAATACAGAAGACAGGGAAAAAGAGTGAAAACATGCAGGGTTTTCAAGAAAGGAGCCAAAATGTTCTAACAAAATATATTAGAAAATGTATTCATGACCCAAAAACTGCCAGAAAATCAAAACTTGTCTGAAAGTTTGGTTTAATATTGGCACAATGCAGTCGGAAAGGTAATGTGCTCCTGACATTCACCAAGCCCAAGCTTATCTTATTAGGCTGCCAGGAAACATGTCCTGTGGACTCCAGTGATGGTATATTTCTACACCACTTCCATGCAGAAGACGGAAACCACAGAACGGAGATCAAACGCTAGTGTGAACCTAGCGTAACTGCCTTATTTCTATATCCCTTGATAACTAGAGATGAGCGAGTACTGTTCGGATCAGCCGATCCGAACAGCACGCTCCATAGAAATGAATGGATGCACCTGGTACTTCCGCTTTGACGGCGGCCGGCCGCTTAACCCCCCGCGTGCCGGCTACGTCCATTCATTTCTATGCGAGCATGCTGTTCGGATCGGCTGATCCGAACAGTGCTCGCTCATCTCTATTGATAACCCCTCCTGATAACATCACTAATCTCAGCTGAAGACTGACTTCTCCTCACCACCTGTGCACTTGACCTGATCCAATTACATCTCATGTCCAGGGTTACAGCAGTGTTTGTTCCAGCCCTATCCCAACCTTTCTGGAGCCATTAAAAAACAGCATATTGAGCGTCTCCGATCTCATCCAGTTCACCACTTGTAGAAAGCTGTAGTGACCAAGCAGGGTGCAATGAAGTGGCCACACAGTAACCAGAGGAGAGTCCAGCTAAACTTAGATCCATTAAAAATGGAGCATTTATTTCTGGCAATTAAAAACATGTACACAGTAAGCATGCCCAAGATTTCAATTTTCTACCGCCGAGAATAAGGATGCTGGAGGCGGTTACTCGCAGGGAGGAGGAGGAAGGACGTAGAGCACAAACAACAGAGGTAGGCGTGAGGCAGGTATGACGCTAGTCGGTGTATGGAACGCCCAGGGTGCACGGAGGAACTCATTAGCATATCCGTTTTACCGGTAAATCATAAAAACGGGGGGCTAATCCCCCCTATTCAAGGCTATTCATATGTTTATCTCAAATGCTGAAAATCTAATGATAGAGCCCTTTTAAACATGTGGTGTGAATGTACTTTTCCTGTTTGCATTTGCTTCTAGCTTGGCTGCAAATTTCTGATAAAATATGCAAGTATGTATACTATCTTGTTATAATAACATAAAAATACATAAAAGTACTATTGAAGCCTTTCATTTAAAGGTATCGCATTGAAAAATGCAGCCTGATCTATGTAGCAGGAGGAACTGAGCAAATTGTATATAGATGGGTGGAAAAAGATTCGGTATGACCTGTCATGTATTCATTCATCTTTGCTCTTTTTATGCTTATAAAGTCATCTAGTAGTGGAGTCAGTCCTGTTAGTGACTGCCAGCTGTATATGTCATATGTGGACGACTGTCAATCACTGATAGAACCGCCCACATGACCGTTTCTACATCCAGTAGAGATATAAATAAATGACAAGTTATACAGAATCTTATTTCGCAACACTATCGATTTGCTCAGCACTGCCCAGATTCACTTTAAAAGGGGGGAAAAAAAATTCTGATTATTTTTCCGTTATTATTCTGTTATCCAGCAGATGGCAGTGCAACCTCAGATTTTCCCCAATGCTAGGCGCTCCATACTGGATTTATATTGCTTGACTGCTCTCATTTCAAATTTCGTCACTTGTCTTCCTCCTTTAGATCTTTGTGTGAATAAGTGATATAAAATGTACTTGTGGTGTACTTCTACAGAATGCAACTAGCACCACATACATTCTGCTTATGCATAGCCTTGACCTAACCATAGACCTAACTGGGTGCTGAAAGAGTCCATGGAAGTTAAACAGAATATCTAATAGAGGGGAGTTAAAAAGGGATTTTACATCGCCACCACTGTTTGCTCTACTTTTTGGGATGTTCTCTTTTTTGTCATGGTTTAAGGATCCGTTCCCACGATGTAACGTGCCGCGCATTCAGACACGTGTACACGTGTCAGAGTGTGAGCGCTCAAAACAGATCCTATTCACTTCAATGTGTGCTGACTCACACACGCTACACCTTGAAATCAATGGGTTAAAAAGCCTTCCATTGATTTCAATGTGTAGCGCGCGTGAGTCGGCACACATTGAAGTGAATAGGATCTGTTTTGAGCGCTCACACTCTGACACGTGTATACGTATCTGATTGTGCGGTGCGTTACATCATGTGAACAGAGCCTTAGAGTAACAGCACCGTTGTCATTTTTATATACAATTCCACATTTTTGAGAATTATAACCACCCTGGGATTCTACTTTAAGATCATTTTAGCACTATGGATACTCCCTCCTAGCATGAATAGTAGGTGACATTATACCACGCCACATGTAAACGTTCCTCCTCAGTGTACATGGTCTACTCTGTTAATATCCTTTATCAGAAGCTAAAATGTGTTGCGGCAATACAAGTAATAGAAATCCAATGATGCTGTGCATGATATAGATTTCATTTTCTTGCGTCACATTATACTTAAGAAACACTTTTAATGCCTTCTCTTCCCCCCCCCCCCAAATCAATGCAACCTGATCCTGTAAGCTTGCCATGTGGGTGGATGGACCAGGTGAGCTCGAATCACAATCTTACAAGTTTTAGACTCCTGGTTTAGCCCTATCTAACTGCAGTACGCCTTGTAACGGTCATGGTACTTCAGTAAGTTGCACCCACTTTCATTTCCTCCTGTTGCACAAACATCTTATTTATTTTTGTTATATATCTGAGATTGCTGTGGGTGGGGTCGATTGTGTCACATAAATGATCTGGATATTATGCTTTACACTCTATACTACTGTGAAAAGAAAATGGCATACACATTCCAGTTTACGTAGTCAAGGTGAATGGTTTCTGATCTTAAATTAGAGAATTTAAAGGGGTTGTCCCTTTAAAGGAATTCTCAGTTAAAGGAGTTAAATTTACCCTCTCTCCAGTAATTTGTTCATGCTGGGTCTGGGAATTCCAGGCTGGTTCCAACCCTAGGTCTTGAGATCAGAAAGAGCCCCCATCCTGCTAGGTTGCTTCCCCCCACCTCTCCTATTTTATACTTTATGACAGGCCCTCTTTAAGCACTTACTGTTAGATTTCCCCATAGATTACTGTATTGAATGAAGCCTACACGTTCTTTTCATTGCTGGGTTACATTGTTCATGTATGTATCCTTAGTGAAGTGTTTATACACATGTCATCAGTATATTACATTGGTATGTGTATATACAAGTAATGTCAGGGGTGAAAATGTTTCTCTCTACTATCAAGTTGTCCAGGAGGGCAGTGGCGTAACTAGGAATGGCGGGGTCCTGTGGTGAACTTTTGACATGCCCCCCCCCCCCCAAGACCTCGACCGACCCCCTCCTACACATTCCTGCGCGCTCTATTATGCCCCATAGTGCCCCTGCACACAGTATTATACCCCATAGTGGCCCCTGCACATAGTATTATGCCCCATAGTGGCCCCTGCACATAGTATTATACCCAATAGTGGCCCCTGCACCCAGTATTATCCCCCATAGTGGCTCCTGCACGCAGTATTATCCCCCAAAGTGGCCCCTGCACACAGTATTATGTCCCCTGCACCCAGTATTATCCCCCATAGTGGCCCCTGCACATAGTATTATGCCCCATAGTGGCCCTTGCACCCAGTATTATCCCCCATAGTGGCCCCTGCACACAGTATTATGTCCCCTGCACACAGTATTATCCCCCAAAGTGGCCCCTGCACCCAGTATTATCCCCCATAGTGGCCCCTGCACATAGTATTATGCCCCATAGTGGCCCCTGCACCCAGTATTATCCCCCATAGTGGCCCCTGCACACAGTGTTATCCCCCAAAGTGGCCCCTGCACACAGTATTATGTCCCCTGCACACAGTATTATCCCCCATAGTGGCCCCTGCACACAGTATTATCCCCCATAGTGGCCCCTGCACATAGTATTATGCCCCATAGTGGCCCCTGCACCCAGTATTATCCCCCAAAGTGGCCCCTGCACACAGTATTATCCCCCATAGTGGCCCCTGCACACAGTATTATCCCCCATAGTGGCCCCTGCACATAGTATTATGCCCCATAGTGGCCCCTGCACCCAGTATTATCCCCCATAGTGGCCCCTGCACACAGTATTATCCCCCATAGTGGCCCCTGCACACAGTATTATCCCCCATAGTGACCCCTGCACACAGTATTATCCCCCAAAGTGGCCCCTGCACATAGTATTATCCCCCATAGTGGCTCCTGCACACAGTATTATGCCCCATAGTGGCCCCTGCACACAGTATTATCCCCCAAAGTGGCCCCTGCACATAGTATTATCCCCCATAGTGGCTCCTGCACACAGTATTATGCCCCATAGTGGCCCCTGCACACAGTATTATCCCCCAAAGTGGCCCCTGCACATAGTATTATCCCCCATAGTGGCTCCTGCACACAGTATTATCCCCCATAGTGGCTCCTGCACACAGTATTATCCCCCAAAGTGGCCCCTGCACATAGTATTATCCCCCATAGTGGCTCCTGCACACAGTACTATGCCCCACTGTGGACACCCATAAATAATTATTATATTCTGGGGTCTTTTCAGACCCCAGAGTATAATAATCAGAGACCCAGGGGGAGAAAAACATAAAAAACCACTGATACTTACCTATCTCCCGGCTCTGCTGCAGTCCATCTTCAATTACGTCAGATGTCACATGACCCGGGACGCAGACCGGGGTCATGAGACGTCAGATGACTAGGCCTGAAGCCTGCCCGGATTGTGGAGAGGTAAGTAACAGTGTTTTTTATGTTTCTTACCTCTCCTGGGCCTCCGATCATTATACTCGGGGGGGTCTGAAAAGATCCCCGAGTATAAGGATAGTGTTTGTGGGGCCCGCGGTGTCACTTACCGATCCTGGCAGGGCCAGAGTAACTCCAGCCGGTAACGGCCTATTAAGAAAAAAAAAACAAAAACGCAGCGGTAGAGGCTGTCACTAGGCCCCTAATGTCCCGGGTCCTGTGGCAGCCGCCTCTGCTGCTACGACGGTAGTTACGCCACTGCGGGAGGGGTTCTTTCTCGAAGACCACACAAATCACCAATGAAGCCCAACTATTTTATTCCAAAAACGAGGACACATAAGGTAGCTTGCCACCCGGGAACAGGACACAGTCCATATCCACAGCACAGTCCCTAACCTAAAACAGTCCTGTAAGGGTGCATTCACATGGAGGAAAATGGCGCTGAATTTGGAGTGCAATCCACGTTAGATTCCATGCTGAAAAAAGCCTCCCATTGACTTCAATGGGTTCCTTTTTCTGGTAGCGGAATCTGCCTCAAAATCCTGACTAAAAAAAACAGCTCCCATTAAAATCAATAGGAGCTTGTCAGTTTTTTTTTCTGCGAGCGGGTTGTTCCGGCTCCCAAAAAAAGGGAAGTGACATGCTTTCTTCAGGCGGATGCCGCAGCCGGAAGTCCGCCTGAAGACACCTCCCTCCCTACTAGGCCGATTCATTTGGGCCTTATCCGGAGCGGAGTCCTGCGGCTACCCGTTTTTTGGACCAGAATCTGAGGCAGCCTCTGCGTTAAATTCCGGTCCAAAATACCCCATGTGAACCCAGCCTAAGAAGACGTACAGGAGATGAATTAAAAACATGGCATCAGCTGAGTACTGCTTATTAGAGTTGAGCGAGTACTGTTCGGATCAGCCGATCCTAACAGCACGCACGCATTGAAATCAATGCACGCAGCCGGCACGCGGGGGGTTAAGCGGCCGGCTGCCGTCAAACCGGAAGCACCAGGTGCTTCCATTCATTTCAATGCGTGCGTGCTGTTCGGATCGGCTGATCCGAACAGTACTCGCTCATCTCTACTGCTTAAGGCTCGTGCACATCTGCGCCCGGGGTCTCTGTTTTCAGGTTTCCGTTTCCTGCCCGAAATTGGGCAGGAGACGGAAACCTGCAGGCATTTTTCAAATCCATTCAAGTGAAAAAAGCCTGCAGAAGACGGAAATCTGAGAAAGGACGCTGGTGTGAACCCAGCATTACACATGTTTAAGGCTCCGTTCCCACGCCACGCGCCACGCATTCAGACATGTATACACGTGTCAGAGTGTGAGCGCTCAAAACAGATCCCATTCACTTCAATGTGTGCTGGCTTATGGGCGCTACGCATTGAAATCAATGGGTTGAAAAGCCTCCCATTGATTTCAATGTGTAGTGCCCCTACATGTCTGAACGCGTGGCGCGTTACTCTGTGGGAACGGAGCCTAAGAACATATGGAATAAAACAGCCTCAGGGCTCGTTCACCTCTGCGCCCAGTCTCCGTTCTGCAGGTTTCCGTTTCCTGCACAAAACAGAGGCAGGAGACGGAAACCTGCAGGACTGTTTCATAACCATTCATTTGAATGGGTATGAAAGATGTCTGGCCATGAGCGCCAGTGAGCGTTTTATGCTCTCTGCGGCAAAACCGTTTTTTTAAAATCAGACACAGATTCGGACATGCAGTATTCTGCGTCCGGTTTTAAAAACCCGGTTTCGCGGCAGAGAGCATAAAACGCTCACCACCGCTCACGGCCGGACCCGCTCTGACAGTTTTCCGTCTTCTGCATGCAGAAGACGGAAAGCTGAGAACAGAGACCTGAACGTTAGTGTGAACCCAGCGTCATTCACATGTATGGACTGGATTTCCAGTTTGCTCTTTCTTCTGCATTTGGGGGGATTTATTAAGACGCATGGCAGTATCGGAGGTAGCAGTGTACTGTCTGCCCCACTTTGTGTTATTTCCCCTGTAGACAGTGCTGTGCTGGTACCACTGGTCTATTCGGTGGGGATACCTGCTGCCCCAATTCTACTTTGTCACCTGTCCTTTCCATTTAACAATGGCAAACCTAAGTGTCACTTGGTGGGATAAGATGATTGTTACTGGCTGATACCAGAGAGCAATAGTTGCCCAAAAAGAAACAACTTGAAGGCTGAGGCCCCACGTTGTGGAAACAAGGGTATTTTTGTTGCACATTTTGCTGCGGTTTTTTGAGCCAAAGTCAAGAATGGCTATAGAAGGAATAGGGAATACACAGGAAATTCTCACACTGCTACTTTTTGCTCAACCCACTCCTCGCTTAGGCTAAAAAAAAACACAACCAAAAAAGCTGCGTTTCCGCAAAGTGGGGTCTCCGAAGAGTCAGTTCAGATTCTGTAAACAGAACTTCACGCGGTTATTCCTTCCACATCACCTCTGCCGGGCACATTACACCATGTTGTCCATATATCATACACCGACATTACAAGGGTGCTTATCAGTCATTTCCCGCCGCCTCATCATACTGCCCCCTCCTCCGCTCCCGGGGCCGCCTCTCATACGCTGCTCTCCCACCCACGCATCAGATAAACCACACACCGCCGGCACCACGGTGGCCTCATTGGACCAAACATGATTGAGAAGCAATGTCTGCCAGTTGTAAATGTTATTCCTGTAGAACATTGTCAGGGGCGCTGGTGTACACAGCAGGAGTCTTTAGGATAGCTCATACCCATTCCCTGAGCCTAGCTCACAGGCTCCAGCTCACAGGCTCCAGCACACAGGCTCCAAGACACAGCGCACTGACAGACACTGCAGCCGCCCCCCCCCAGACTCAGGCAAGTCAGCCACAGCCAGACCTTGGCTCCGCCCAAATGTGTTCATGTGAAACCACGCCCCTCCAAACATCTCTGCGTGTAACGGGGATGTGGTGTCTGGTAGGCAGGAGGGAGCGCGAGGGGCGGACGGGCAGTCTATGTGCTGCTTCTCTCTGAGCTCATCATGCCCGATGCAGAGCAAGTCCCTGCCCCGGCCCCGGGCTCTGAGCTGGTACCTATTCTGTGGTCTGTGGGGCGCACACTGCTGCTATTACTGCCCGTGTACCTCTGTGGATACCTGGGGCTCAGTATAGTATTTGTCATACTGGGGCTGGGGCTCTACTTCTGCTGGAAAAGTACCCGGACCAACAAACTCACCAGCTTTAAGTTAGCCTGTGAGTACCTGCAAAATGAGGAGAAGATCACTGCCAGCACCATCTTCAAGAATAGGAAGGAGCTGCCATCCTGGGTGAGTCATTCATCTGTGCCCAGTGTTATGCCCCTAGTAATGGGTGAGTCATTCATCTGTGCCCAGTGTTATGCCCCTAGTAATGGGTGAGTCATTCATCTGTGTCCAGTGTTATGCCCCTAGTAATGGGTGAGTCATTCATCTGTGCCCAGTGTTATGCCCCTAGTAATGGGTGAGTCATTCATCTGTGCCCAGTGTTATGCCCCTAGTAATGGGTGAGTCATTCATCTGTGCCCAGTGTTATGCCCCTAGTAATGGGTGAGCCATTCATCTGTGCCCAGCTCTGTACCCCTAGTAATGGGTGAGCCATTCATCTGTGCCCAGCTCTGTACCCCTAGTAATGGGTGAGTCATTCATCTGTGCCCAGTGTTATGCCCCTAGTAATGGGTGAGTCATTCATCTGTGGCCAGCTCTGTACCCCTAGTAATGGGTGAGCCATTCATCTGTGCCCAGCTCTGTACCCCTAGTAATGGGTGAGTCATTCATCTGTGCCCAGTGTTATGCCCCTAGTAATGGGTGAGCTATTCATCTGTGCCCCTAGTAATGGGTGAGCCATTCATATGTGCCCCTAGTAAATGGGTGAGCCATTCATCTGTGCCCAGCTCTGTACCCTAGTAATGGGTGAGCCATTCATCTGTGTCCAGATCTGTACCCCTGGTAATGTGTGAGCCATTCATCTGTACCCCTAGTAATGGGTGACCATTGATCTGTGCCCAGCTCTGCACCCCTAGTAATGGGTGAGCCATTCATCTGTGCCCATTGTTGTACTCCTAGTAATGGGTGAGTCATTCATCTGTGCCCTACTCTGTACCCCTAATAATGAGTGAGTCATTCATCTGCACCCAGCTTTTACACCTAGTTCTGTCTGGCTATTCATCTGTGCCCAGCTTTGTACCCCTAGTCCTGTCGAGCCCTTCATTTGTGCCCAACTCTGTACCTCTAGTAATGGGTGAGCCTTTTATTTGTGCCCAGCTCTGTACTCCTCGTTCTACTGAGGTCCTTTCCTTAGGCCACGTGAGACCGCTGATTGGCCTAAGTGGTCACATGACTGCTGAGGTCAATCTGCGGCCTAAGGAAAGGGACCCAGACGGCACAGTTGGCGAGGCCCTCTGCCGCAAGAAAACATCGGAGCAGCAGGACTGATGTTTTTTTTCTTCTTTGTTGCCCATAGTTTAATTTAAAAAAAAAAAAAAAAAGTTGTTATCCTGGATAACCTCTTAAGGGTGCATTCACACGGAGGAAAACGGCACTGAATTTGGTGTGGAATCTGCGGATTCCACACCAAATTCACCGCCATTTTCCTCCGCGTGAATGCACCCTTAAGCCCTTTCCCACCTTGTGCTAATTTTCTGATGTGGCAGACAGTATATAGAATATTACATATCATTATAGATGAACAAAAGTCACAGCAAATACAAGAGAAATAAGTACACAAAGTTACTATCATAAGAGAGAGCAAGAATGTGACACAGCACAACACACCATCATAATGCTCTGTGTCGATAGGGCTGCGCTGTGCTTTCCCATTCAGATGGGGCTGTGGTTGTAACTGAATTTCATGTGCATACAATTTGGTTGCATTGTATCATTGGTTAAGATGATAGGAATATTTCAGATTTCCTGAATGAAGAAGAATCTGGGGAAGTGAATGTCATTCTCCAGTCCAGATGCTTCTCTAATAATCTCATGGCATCCAGAATGGATTGATCAGTATCCGCACATCAGAGGTTGTTGCACGAGTCCTCCAGTCTGTTCCCAGTACAAGTCAGTATAGCCAGTCACAGCTGCAGGGATCAGCGGGTGCCATGTGATGGGCTGAGAGGCTGTCTGTGGTTAACACAGCTGTTTTTTTTCCTATATTTTTACGGTAGCTTTTTTTGCACTATTGCACTCTGGGTGGGGCAGTGAGGATGTGCTAGGCTGTGATTTCTAATTTGGTGGATGTGACACTGCCTATAACCATTGTCTTGTATTGGGAAAGGTCATGTTTTGTCATCCAGGGGGGATGATAGCACAAGGAGGTGAAACATAGAAAAAAAGCTACAAGATGAAACTCATTTCAAAAGTGGCAAGATCCCTGGGCCATTTCCTTGCCCTGCCAATGGTCAGGGACAAAAATACACTTCTTGCTAAAGCTTAGGGAATTGTAATTAAATCCTTGTATGGCCATCACCTGCTGCTGCTAACCTGTGTGTTTTGTTTTTTTTTGTTTTTTTGCTTGTTTATTTTTTTAATGTCTGACCTGTCATCAGAATAGACCATCATGTCAGATCAGCAATAGCAAGCACAGCCTCTACGAAATGTATGGTGCGCAGTACAGACCAATGTCAAGGTGAAGAGGTAGTGGCTCCTTCTAACAACAGATCGCCAGGGTTTCTTCACATCAATGTAATATCCTAAGGGTAGGCTGTAGCTTTTACAATCCTAGATAACCCCTGCAAGTGATCACTGCTGCCTGATCTACAAGCAACATAACAATCTGCCAGGCTGAAATGCTTCAGCGTTTTAGAGTAAACTGTTTAAAACCTAGTTGGGTGTAAGGAACGTTACAGGTCTTCCTCTGTTTGTGTACAGAGAGTGACTTGTCAGTCAAGGCAACCTGGGCAGGGAGGTGCTGGAGGAGAGCCGCCCAGAGAACATGTCTACCCAACCCATTTCTAAACTACCGATATGTTTTCTCTGAAAAAGGACAGCTGTTTATTACAAGGGCCCATGGTTTGGGCTGTCATTAAAGGATTTATTCAGATTTTTTTAGGACTAAAATATTAATGACCTATTCTTAGAATAGATGATCTGACACCCAGCACATCCTTTGCTCAGCTGTTGAATAGATCACAATATTCAGATAACCCAATTACTGCAGTCCCTTTATTGCTTAGTTTTCATTTTGACGTAGTGGTAGCCACATGCGGCTGAGTCCTACTCGCATGTTACTTCTATAGGATGCAGAATTATACAGTGTAATTGTACATTCATGGGCATAGCAGGGTTTTGACTGCATGCATCTACCACTTCATGAGCTTGTACCCTTACCAAACGCAACGTTGTACATTGTATTGCAGCCCAGCCCTATTCACTTGAATTGGACTGAGTGTCAAACAGGCCATGTGACTGAAGAATGTGACAACACATAGCCTTTGAAACAGAGCATTGAACAGCTGATCTGTGGAAGTCCCATGTGTCAGACCCCACCAATGTAATATTGATGGTCTATCCTAAGGATAGGTCATCAGTTGTTTTACACCAGAAGACTTCAGAGTCCCTCTTACAATTGCCAAACCAGATATGCTACCATATCTGGACGCTATCATATCATGGGACGATATCCGGGAACCATGCATTAGCCATGTTCAAGCTGACCACTACCAGCAAAACCACCTTTGTATATCCATAGCGTGACAAAGGGTTTGTTTAACCCGAAACATTGTATGTTTATTGTGGCATAAATAAGACTTTAAGAAGCATAACCACTTGGAGTACGGTATTGGTGTATGAGAAATATTGGATGTGATGCTGGTAGAGTGATGATGCTGGGAATACTTGGTTTAGCCCCCATATAGCAAAAACGTTGTGGAAAAAAACTTTGGGGAAATGCATCTTTTCAGCAATGTTTCTGAGAGTTTATCTCTGCTGACTTTTTGAACCTATTATACCTATACGGAAAATGCCTCAGTTTCTGCAGGTATACTTGAACTGCTGTGTTTTTTCAAAAAACATGGGCGTTTCACTGTAATGATGCTGCGTCATCACAATGTGGCCCGGGGCCCCATGTAGCGTAAACTCTGTGATTTTGCTGTGGCGGAAACTACACAGCAAAAACCGTAGTGTTGTAAAGCATCTGCAAAGTGGATGAGATTCTGGCAGAAAAATATCTGCAGCAGGTATGTGTGATTTCAAAAACCGTTGTTTTCTTGTAAATCGCTGCATGTCGATTATACCTACGGAGACGCTGGCATTTTCCATATAGGTAAAGTCTCTAGAGGAAAACTCTGCGGACTTACTGTGAAAAGGAATGTGAGAGAAACCCTGATGCACCTCCTTCACGGTTTTTCCTGCAACATATTTTTGGCTGCAGCTTGCTATGCATGTCCACAGCGCATAATTTTTTCGCAAGGTGTGGATGGGAGACCCATCTCGTAGGGATTATAAAATGCTGCATCTTTTTTCTGCTGCGGCCAAACCTTTGCATTTACGCCATGTGGCGCCCTGGCCTAAAGGCATTTTTGGAATTATAATAGTGATGGACTATCCTTAGGATTAGATCATTGGGGGGGAAGGGGGTCTGACTTATAGCAGCCCTATTGAGACATGTCTGCATTTATATCGGTAGTACCTGCGGGTTCGCTAAAGGAGCAGTCCAATTTAAATGACATGTATCATGCCCCGTAGGAGATTGTGCACACAGTTGATTTTGGTTGCATCTCAATCCAATTCAAGTGATTGGGACTTAGCTGCAGTACCAGGCATGATCACTACTAGATTTGTCGCACTATGCCAGGTAAACAGTAAAGAGGACCTGATGCTTGATTTAGCAGATGAACAAGGTTAATGGGAGCCAGACCCCTCAGTGATCTGATTCATGGCCTATCCTAACCATACTTGCATGGTGTCCTGTGATTTAAATGGGACTGCTCCTTTGTTCTAGCGATCAGCTCTACTGATACTACTTCAGACAGGTCTAAATGCAGTGAAAGTGTGAAGGTTCATTGTGTTGAGTGTTTACTTTGGGTTCCCTTTGTGGGAATATTTGTTCGTCATGCTACACATTTTCTGAACTTGTAGCAAATATGCAACAACAGGAGACAACAGGAAAGCATTTCTACTTAGTTACTGAAAAGGGGATCATTTATGGGCCTTGTAGTGTACACAATGGAGTACTGTACTTTGATAGCAGTGGAATGTGGAGTGGTATCTGCACATCAGAAGGCTGATTTATACAAGTCCTTAGTTTTGTCTTCTTTCGTCTTAAAAACTATCCTTAAGCCATCACATGCTCGATTATTTTGTCTTTCATGCAGCTTTACTTGAATATCTTTGAGGCCGGAGCCCCACGTGCCGTAAATGTTTACAATCCCTGTAAAGTGGATGAGATTCTAGTGAATCCCATCAACTCATTGCAGAAATATAAGCAACGCAGAAAAGCTGCGATTTCCAAAATGTCTGCAAGGAGTTTGCATGTTCTCCTCATGTTTGCGTGCGTTTCCTCCGGGTACTGAGGTTTCCTTCCATACTGATAAGGAATGTAGATTGTGAGCCCGATATGGGACAGTGATTGACAATGTCTGTAAGTAATAATAATAATATTATAATAATATAAATTTTATTTATATAGTGCCAACATATTCCACAGCGCTGTACAATTTGTAGGGTTCAAATACAGACTGATACATTGCAAAGAAAGTCATTTCACACAATGGGACTGAGGGCCCTGCTCGTAAGAGCTTACAATCTATGAGGTAGAGGGGGTGACAAAAGAGGTAGCAGGGGCGGCATTGCTTATGCAGAGGTCAGACAATGTTGTAATAGAGGTAAGTAAAAGGTGCATTCCTACCTTCTACATTTGTGGCATATCCAGAGAGATGCCATAAATGTCAGCTACACAAGGATGGACCAAATGTCAGGTTTGTGGTAACAAACCTGAATACAAAGGACCCGCACTTGCCAAATAGGTGAAAAACATACGACTTTTATTGAACAACACACTACGCATTTTGGGCGTAAACCCCACCCTTCTTCAGGTGTAATGGTTCTTATGGAATTTTCATTTCCTGGAGTCCGGAGGCAGTACATACGCATGGGATATTATCCCCAGTTAGCAGCTCTGAGGATCCAGGTTGTTTCGGCAGGCGGTAATTAGACCAGGCCAAACACTTTCCTGAAGCTCTGCAAAACTTCATCCAGGATTCTCAGAGCTGCTAACTGGGGATAATATCCCATATGTGTGTACTGCCTCCGGACTCCTTATGAAATTTGCATTTCCTGAACTTTTTCACCTGAAGAAGGGCGGGGTTTACGCCCAAAAGGCATAGTGTGTTCAATAAAAGTCGTATGTTTATCACCTATTTGGCAAGCGCGGGTCCTTTGTATTCAGGTTTGTTACCACAAACCTGCCATTTGGTCCATCCTTGTGTTGTATATACACCCGTGAGGTGTGAGGTACCTCGCAGCTGCATCCAATCCAGAGAGGAATCCTCTGCCAAGTGATCCCACTACTGTTAGAAGAGTTGTGTGTAAAGGTGAGCCTTTCTTTTTCATCTGTATCTACCACTATCAATACAGATCTGCACTACAGGTTGCTCGGTGTCTTCTTTTTGCTTTTGATAAATGTCAGTTAGGTAGAGTTTCCCTAAGAGGGGGTCTCACATCTTTCTCTAAAACAAGGGTCTCCCAACTGCCTTCAAGACGAGAATAATCTTATAATCTCAGGTACTAAGATCGAATTTTATTATAATTGAAAAAATTTTACATTGTCCTTTCTTTAAAATTACTTTGTTAAACTGGTCTTTTGCTACCAGAGGCCACAAAGCCATCTGTTCTGAGGTTCCTTGGAAGACAACACTAGCAAGAGCTGTCATATTTACAGTAGGCAGGACAAGCAGCTCTTAGCCTGCTCAAACAGACTCAGCATGCAGACACTCAAGGCAGATCTTGGCCAGAAACTTGCACTGGAATGCTTTGCCCTTTTTTACACTGTTTCTTTTGGCCATTAGAGCCAGGATTGCCTTAGAGAATCACAGTTCTGCCCAGTCATGAGGTTCAGGAGCCTATAGAACACTAAATATACATACACACTTATATACCATAGTACTCACATATGCAATATACAGTGCCTACAAGTAGTATTCAACCCCCTGCAGATTTAGCAGGTTTACACTTTCTGAATTAACTTGGCATTGTGACATTTGGACTGTAGATCAGCCTGGAAGTGTGAAATGCTCTGCAGCAAAAAAGAATGTTATTTCTTTGTTTCATTTTTTTTTAAATTGTGAAAAGTTTATTCAACCCCCTCAAACCACCAGAATTCTGTTTGGTTCCCCTAAAGTATTAAGAAGTAGTTCAGGCACAAAGAACAATGAGCTTCACATGTTTGGATTAATTATCTCTTTTTCCAGCCTTTTCTGACTATTTAAGACCCTCCCCAAACTTGTGAACCGCACTCATACATGGTCAACATGGGAAAGACAAAGGAGCATTCCAAGGCCATCAGAGACCAGATCGTGGAGGGTCACAAGGCTGGCAAGGGGTACAAAACCCTTTCCAAGGAGTTGGGCCTACCTGTCTCCACTGTTGGAAGCATCATCCGGAAGTGGAAGGCTTATGGAACTACTATTAGCCTTCCACGGCCTGGACAGCCTTTTAAAGTTTCCTCCCGTGCCGAGGCCAGGCTTGTCGGAAGAGTCAAGGCTAACCCAAGGACAACAAGGAAGGAGCTCTGGGAAGATCTCATGGCAGTGGGGACATTGGTTTCAGTCAATACCATAAGTAACGTACTCCACCGCAATGGTCTCCGTTCCAGACGAGCCCGTAAGGTACCTTTACTTTCAAAGCGTCATGTCAAAGCTCATCTACAGTTTGCTTATGATCGCTTGGAGGACTCTGAGACAGACTGGTTCAAGGTTCTCTGGTCTTATGAGACCAAGATCGAGATCTTTGGTGCCAACCACACACGTGATGTTTGGAGACTGGATGGCACTGCATACGACCCCAAGAATACCATCCCTACAGTCAAGCATGGTGGTGGCAGCATCATGCTGTGGGGCTGCTTCTCAGCCAAGGGGCCTTCCCATCTGGTCCGCATCCATGGGAAGATGGATAGCACGGCCTACCTGGAGATTTTGGCCAAGAACCTCCGCTCCTCCATCAAGGATCTTAAGATGGGTCGTCATTTCATCTTCCAACAAGACAACGACCCAAAGCACACAGCCAAGAAAACCAAGGCCTGGTTCAAGAGGGAAAAAATCAAGGTGTTGCAGTGGCCTAGTCAGTCTCCTGACCTTAACCCAATTGAAAACTTGTGGAAGGAGCTCAAGATTAAAGTCCACATGAGACACCCAAAAAACCTAGATAACTTGGAGAAGATCTGCATGGAGGAGTGGGCCAAGATAACTCCAGAGACCTGTGCCGGCCTGATCAGGTCTTATAAAAGACGATTATTAGCTGTAATTGCAAACAAGGGTTATTCCACAAAATATTAAACCTAGGGGTTGAATAATAATTGACCCAAACTTTTATGTTTAAAATTTATTAAAATTTAACTGAGCAACATAACTTTTTGGTTTGTAAGATTTATGCATCTGTTTGAAGGCTCTAACTTATTTGCATCTTATCAAACCTGCTAAATCGGCAGGGGGTTGAATACTACTTGTAGGCACTGTATAGCGGTATACACTGTCAGGCTCCCTTCAGGTCACCTTTATTATATCTGTGTAGCAGATACATTTAATAGATGTAGAAAAAAACAGGCAAAATGGATGGCCCTAGAGATCAATTTTTTTTTTTTGTTTGTTTTTAAAAAAACAAAAAAGATCCATGTCTATCCAGCCAAAAAACAGACAGAAACTAATCCATTTCCAGATTATTAGGGTTTTTGGACGGATTGGAGTCAGATTAATAGATTTTGCTGTGTGTGTGTGTATATATATATATATATATATATATATATATATATATATATATATATATATATATATATATATATATATATAATATTACTGTTCTACTGTGCAGTCATTTATTTTGCACTCTGTGAAATTGCTGGATGGGTTACCTTTCTATTTATGTTGGGTTGCAGGGTTAAGGTGAGTCCTTTATTTGTGTATCCCTACAACAAACTGACAATGAGTTCTGACTGCAGACCGACCATGAATTTTGACTATAGATACCCAGAGAACAGACTACAACCTGACTTTGAATTCTGACTCTAGATGCCCAGAGAGCAGACTACAGACTGACAATGAATTATGACTACAGATACTCAGAGAACAGACTACACTGACGCTGAATTCTGACGAACTGACTACAGTCTGACAATAAATTCTGACTATAGATACTCAGAGCAGACTATAGACTGACAATGAATTCTGATGAACCGACTACAGACTGACATTGAATTCTGACTACAGATCCTCAGAACAGACTACAGACTGACAATGAATTTTGACTATAGATACGCAGAGCAGACTACAGACTGACTATGAATTCTGACGATAGATACTCATAGAGCAGACTACAGACTGACATTGAATTCTAACTATAGATACTCAGAGAACAGACTACAGACTGACAATGAATTCTGACTACAGACACTAAGAGTGTGCACCAATAAAAGTTTTGACATTACAACAAAGGTATTTTTAGATGGGTTAATAAGTCAATTGTTTGCACTTTGTAGGACAAAGCAGCAGCAGAGCAGAGGAAACCAGGGGGCAGGAGGGCCGCACATCTGAGCAGTTCTGTAGAATTTACAAGTTACTGTAACCCCGCAGGTCATTCTTGGTGTTTCTGACAGAATGACCATTTTTGCAATTATTTAATATAGTCATTATACAGTTCTATAGGTGAAGATTTCTGTAATCTGTCTTGTCTGTAGATCTCCTTGTGGCTGTACAAACATTCCTTTTGTACATGGACATTTATGGACTTCTGTTTCTGCTGGCATTTTTTCAGATTTTTTTCCTCCATCTTCTGAGTCACATTCCTGTCATACATGAAGAGCTGAGGGAAGGCAAACAGAGCTGCCCTTTTCTCAATTACTGGCCCTCATAATCTCAGGAAGTCTGATCCATTATTGTAGTGTTTTTCAATATGTTATGTATATACCGTTTGCCTTATTATAAGTGCAGTGAGACATGAAGGCTGCCGTCTAATATTCCCTGTGGAGCTCTTATTACTAGATGTAGCCATATTTTACATTTGGTTACTACAACAAAATAGAACCATGTCTCCATCTTCATTGCAATGTATGTAGCCTGTCTGTTTCTCCAGTAATAATTATAGTAGTGGGAGAAGCAGCTAAGGTATAATAAAGCTATTGCCTATACCGCTCATACCCCCACCAGTCTGCGGCTTATCCCCTGTTCTGTGGATAGGCGATAATTTGCATTTGTGGGTAAACCCTTTTAAGACTGAACCCCCACATGGTGCAAATGCTGCAATTTTGTAGCAGTGTTTTACATTCCCTGCAAAGTAGATGGGGTTCGGGCTAATCCCATCCATACATTGCAGAAAAATATCCACAGTGGACACGCAGCGATTTCAAAAACTGTATTGCAGAAAAATATCCACAGTGGACACGCAGCGATTTCAAAAACTGTTGCATTTTAGTAAATCGCAGCATGTCAATTATACCTATGGAAATGCTAGCGAACTCTGTGGACTTTCTGTGAAATGCCTACGGGAAAAACCTTGCTACATTTCCGTGTGTTTTTTCCTGCAGCGCTTTTTTGCTGTGGCTCACTACATTAGCCTAATGCTGGGTTCTCTCCTATTTTTTTTCATTTCCATCAGGACTTCTGATATTTTGACTAAAAGGCTGACTCAGTCTTCAACAATATTACTGTCAAAAAGTACAAAAACCCCCCCAAAAACAGTGGAAACCATACAGAATACAGATTTTGTCAATATGGCAGGAATTTTTGAAAACTGATCCGTCATGGCTCTAAAATAGTACAGATAGCAAGGCTGATTATAAGGCAAAAATAGAGCGTTAACTGTTGGTGACCTATATTTAGGATAGGTGATCAATATCTCAGTAGCAGTACCCCTACAGATAAGGGTCGGTTCACACTAGCTTATGTGTTCCATCCGCAAGGGCAGTGCGCTGCAAGCACACCAACCCCATTATAGTCTTTGCGGTCCGTGCGCTTTAACTGCACAGCGCTTGCTGTTGTGCTTGTATTCCGTCTGGGGGGGGTTCCTCATGTGGACTCATTCCGGACGGAACACATAAGCTAGTGTGAACCGGGCATAAGCCATTGAAAGCAACAAAATAACTTTCGACTTATTTGAGCACTGCTTTTGATTCATGGGACACTGATGTCACGTTCATTTGTCATATAGCCTATTTGTAGCTCAGTCCCATTCAAGTAAAGGGGGCTGAGCAGTGATATCAAGCACAGCTCCTATGCAATGTACAACAGTGTGATATTGATTACCTAATTCAAGGATAGGACATCAATATTTTACTCCCGGAAAACCCTTTTGAAAATGCAGTTATGTTTGGTAAGTAATTCTGCATGTGTGACCACAATCTCTGGGGACCTCCAGGAATAGCACATTACATTTTTTTCCACATAATAACAGTTTCCTTTTTGGACACTTTCTGTCAGATAATGATACATGACTCTTTCAATTAAAGAAATCATATTCCTCATTTTCACATCAAGCTAAGTATATATGTAGAAAATATAAAAATTCTCCTGTACATATGTATCAATATGCATGAGCAATAAGGCCTTATTCACACAACAGTGCTGTGTATCATGAACCTAATGTCTGTGAAAGACGGCTGTAACAGCCCCTTAAGAGGCCGTATTCTCGTGCCAGTAAATACAGGCAGTGTCATGACCGTATCTATCACCCGGCCGCAATAAAATCCATCAAGGTCTATGGATCTATTCACACAGCTCATTCTATTTCTGTCAAAATGGACAGCCATGAAAATGCTCCATCAAAAACCAGACTTGTGAATAAGCCCTAACTGGTGACTTTCACATGTAGCAGAAAATGGCAGTAAACATAATCTGTGTACACGTTTTTATTGATAAAAATAAGCAATTAAACAGATTTTTTTTTTTTTTTTTGCTATATCCAACAAGAAATCTGATTCTCTGAGTGAAACAAATAGCGGGCATGATGGCGGGTTATTTGCAACCGATCCGAGCTCAGCTTTTCTATTAGTAGGTATATTTGGAGCCTGCCCATAGTATCCAATCAGATGAAGGCTTTCGCTTTCTAACCTAAGTGGTATCATGATAGCCACGCTCAGGTTGTTATGGCCACCTGATACTTTGCACATTTGTTTCCTACATAAGGTGCGGTGTCTTTTCTGCCTGGTGTATACATTTCTCTACACATTTGTAGAGTAGAAATGTAACATGTGGGATCCAGCGCTGGCCTATTTTGGGATAAAATTACCCCTGCACTGCTGTTTGTTGTTTAGTTTCCATAGAAACTCTTTCTCCTCCCTTTCCTGTCCTTGTCACACATTTATCTTGTATTACACGGCTGCTTTGTGCCTATAACCAGACTTGTGCAGTATATAACCCGCAGTGTATAGACGGTTTTCCTTTTCAAGGCCTGCTGATTGTATAATAAATACTGTACATTCTGGTTATACTGTATTCTTCATGTAACTTCTTCCATATCATATTGTATCATAGTTAAAATGGGTGTTCATGAATATTCCAGCCATTTCACGCAGCCATAACTGTCCTTGTGGCGGATACATTTACTGGCCCATCCAGGACTTGTATGACTCGTTTTAACAAAACTCACATCATCGCATTATTAAACTTTAGAGATGAGCGAGTACTGTTCAGATCAGCCGATCCGAACAGCACGCTCCATAGAAATGAATGGATGCACCCGGTACTTCTGCTTTGACGGCGGCCGGCCGCTTGACCCCCCGCGTGCCGGCTACGTCCTTTCATTTCTTCGCAGTATTTATTTCACCAGCAACCTGTTCATGGCCTTGCTCCAATCTACAAGTCTTAAGCTGTTGTAAAATTAAAACTTCCAGCATGTGGCTGGAGAAAAACAACTTCTTGCCAGTTTGTGAATTAAAGTAAATGTGTTAACTATTAGAGAGCATCTATAATGGCAGCATTTATTAGCCTGTGTCACACGGTAATGGCCTCTTTGGTTGTGAGACCCCAAATTTTTGCTGCAACAGTTGTGTTTCAAAAGGAGTTATTACTGTGGCAAAGCGATGCCTCCGTAATAACCTGGTAACTGGCATATGGACAGGACTATGAGAAATAAATTAGCAGAATACTCTAGTTAGAATTGAGATGACAGATTTTTTATTTTTTTTTTAGTTAATTTTTTTTTTTGTTGTAATCTTCCATTCATTGTCTCCCAAGAACTATAAAGGTAATAACCATAGATGATGATGATGATCACGGGGGGGGGGGGGGACATACAAACTCCATGCAGATGTTGCCTTTGGTCAAATACGAACCCAGGACCCTAGTGCTGCAAGACAACAGTACCAACTACTGAGCCCCCAGACTGCATTTTGGACATTAAACTTTAGTATAGAAATACAGAAAGCGGTGGAATGCTCCTATGATACACAAGGACTCAGTTATTCTGATCGCTTTCCTGTATACAGTCCTGACATCTCATCCACTGTTGAATTTGATGCTTTTTTTATTCTATTTTTTATTCAAATTAATTTAATCCAGACCCATGTTATTTCTGTGTATATCCTGAATAACTGGTTTATTCTGCAGCCCTCAGTTACTTCCAGATGGTATCCAGTAATACCGTATTGTGGGCCATCACATCGGTTTAGTTTCTGCTGTGTACAAGTCTTTATCTAGAAAATGTGCACCACAGCAGTTACAGTTCTCATGAGGGATGGGATTCCCTGCAGGCTATCTTGTGTTTGCTACAGCTGTGAAAATGCAGAATTACCTGTATAGAGCTTACAGTTTTAACACAAACCTCATGGGAGAGGTCACTTTACACTAGGGCATCTGTCTGAGTTATTGGAGCCTTCACACTTTCTTCACACCTTTTTTTTATTTCTTTTGAAAAGTCAGACAGTAAGTCTTCATTCACACACACAGTTGATGTGTAGCCTGGCAGCAAACCACATAGAAATGTAGACTTGTACAGCCAGACCTAAATCCATTTGTGTTACTTTTGGAGGAATTATTACACTGATAACTTGACTGATAGGGTATGTTCACATGGAGCAATTTGGTCCTGATTTCGAGACTTATTCTGCTTTAAAAATCAGCGCAAGTTTCTGTCTGTAATCTTTAGACGTCCACGTCAAATTGCTCTTCGATGTCCACTGTGTGAACTGTCCTTTATAGAACGCAGTTTGATATCTCTACGATGGACAGCTTGAGCCATAGTTACTTATACCTCAAACTTACTAACCCTCTTATGTGTATGGGGGTCCTGACTGTGCCTCTATGGGCAGATGCCAGATTTTAACTGCTGAGTACTTTTTTTCTTGGGAATATAACCCATTTTATGTGCATGGTTGACATTAAGGTGCCCATATACCTTCAACAGCTGAAGGCCAAACAGCAAAAATCTACCACTTGCTATCCACCAGTATAGCACTTTGCTAGAATGTGGCTTTAGGCCTGGTTCACATCTGCATTTGGTATTCCGTTTGGAGAGTCCACTTGGGGACCCCCCAAATGGAATACCGAACGCATTAAAAAGTGGTTAGCTAAAAAAACAAAACAGACAATAATGGGATCTGTGTGTTTTCCATGCGGTGTCCACACAAATAATGCGGAAAGAAATGTGCTGCGAGCACCACTTTTCTCTCCAGATGATTTGTGCGGAAAACACACGGACCCCATTATAATCTATGGGGTCCATGTTGTTTTTTTGGCTAACCTCTGTTTAATGCATTCAGTATTCCATTCAGGTGTCCCCAAGTGGACTCCCCGAACGGAATACCAAATGCAGATGTGAACCAGGCCTTAGATCTCTAATAGACATTAATGTAATTGAAACTCATAGGAGCACCATGGACTTTGGTTTGTTCAACCCTCCATGACTGTGTAACAATATCATTATAGCTTGTGAGTGAGATGGACTAAGTTCATGGATAAAGTGGGCAGATTGTGTATATATGTTCACAATAAAGTAGTTTTTTACCCAGGACCTAAATAACAAATTGTCACCCTACTAGTAATGTTAAAAACAGATCAGTGGGTTGGGTGAAAAAGAAAGACCTGTGATATTCATCCGTTTTTATTTTGAGAGCCCAATAAAAAAGGATTAAAAAACTGATACTCGGCTATCTAAAAAGGATGCAAAATGACTGTGAAAAACAGCCTTTAGATCTATCAAAAATGGCATTGTCGTGTCGTAAGATGTAACATATAACAATCATTTGGTCTGCGTTCCGAGCACATGTGATTTGTACGAAGAGCTGATGTAGGTCAGATAGTCATCAGTTTAGTGACTTATAAATTGTAGTTATCAAAAGTAATTCTGAAGCTGTTTTTTTTTTTTTTGCTCGTATACAAGTGTACATGGAATTTCTCTAGCTGTACATCAGTTGGGTGGGGTGAGTGCATATGGATTTGTAATGGAATCAGGCAGGAGGCACAGTATGGAAGAGACATTACTTGCCAGTGGTAAGGTTTGGTTCACATGACCATTACAGTGCGTTTCTGTCATCTATCATATGATGGAAGCAATGGACAGTAACACTAGTATAGTAAAGGACACAGACCGAGACCCTCCGCCTGCATTCTTTCCCCATTGATTAAAATGGATGCTTTCTTCCATCATGTTTATTTAATCTTGTAATGGAAGAAATGACCTGACTTTTTCTTCCATCAGAAAAGTAAAAAAATATGATGGAGAAAAAAAACAATACATGGAGGTGAATGCAGATGGGCACCATTTGAAGGGGACTCCGTCTGCATCTGTTATTTAATGTCCGTCAGATATTAAATAATGGTAGTGTAAACTCCAGATGTATTGTAAAGACCTACGTATAGGTAGACATTATGCAGGAAGATAGCATAGTAAGTATCACTTTCCACAGTGAGTCTGGTGATGGCTCTTGTTCAGTTTTTTTTATTGCACCAGCATCAATAAATATCCTTGATTGTCTAATGGCTCAGATAATGCAAAGGAGCCATTTCCTACATTGAAGAGTGTATGTCAGGTAAATAGTATATGAATAATTGATATGGACGTGTCTGACTGCATTTGCTAAATATACAAATCTCCTCCTACATGCAGACACCGTTGTACGCATACCTTGGTGCATGAAATGGCTGCAATGCAGTAGATGCAGCTTTTAGGTTTAGGAATGCACTGGAGCCATAGGCAGCATATGTCAGTGTGCTATATAGAAAAGTGTACGTTCAGTTTTGTGTTTGCAGCAATTCTCTAATATACATATCTATAATAATTCCCTCCTATGAGAGTGAATTATCTGATAATAGAGTGTACTAATTCACTTGCCCTCGAAATTTATCAACATGGTACACAATGCATCAACATTTTCAGGAAGCCGTGTGCTTTCCTATCATATTTTTATAGCCTCGATATCACATTAAAATTACAGCATGACCTCAACTAATATTATTTCACAGATTATCTACGTATAGGCAAATTTTGCTCGGAGCAGAGATATAGAGCATTACAAATAGCATAAATTGTTGCGTTGCTGAGATCACATTGACATGCAGTGACTCACCCTTACAACTTGCCCAATTCTTAGCTCGCAAAGAATATTTGACACTTTTATAAGATGGCACCTGCCCTCCGCAGAAACGGAACTCTGCCAAAAAAGTTTGCATTGGCATATTCTCTTCTTTAGCAAACAATACAGCAGTGTGCAGCGCTCGGATCCTTATAAATAAGCTGCAGTGTTTACCCAAGGAGTTACTCATTTCTTATTTTAAAAACAGTGCAAAGATGGATGTCAGTAGTAGAAAGGAGAGAAAAATAATTTCTCCAAAAATCAGTCCTGATATAGGACAATGATTGAAACCTATGAACCACAAACCTCAACTACATGGATACAATGCCAGATTTACCATCCTGCAGTTCCTGTTGTAGGTTCTTCCTCCCCTGTTCGTACAGATATCTGAACCAATTATTTAATTGAACCAATATCTAGATAAATTGTATGTAAATGGCCGAGCTGAAAAATCTGTCTGATCTGGTAGGAAAATGTTGTGCACGATAGATCAGTTTTCCTGCAATAAAAGATTATCTGATAACTCCATTATACAGTATATGAAGGTCTTGTTTTAGGAATATAACAGATAAGGAAAATGAGATTGGGCCTATTCTTAAAAAATATCTTTGTATGTAAATGGCCGACTCAGACCACTCTCAGTATCTGTAAGATTGGTCTGCTTGGTTAAAAAGCTGTGTATATAAACCAAACATGTATGTCAACACAGTATTGAAATGCGGCAGATTTTGGAACATGTACATATACCATAGGACTGAGTTTGTATATGGTAGGAGAGCCCCACTTTTGCCTCTGACTCTGCCTCAAAACCCACATGTTCATCTGGATTGGTTTTGGAATTCCTTTCCATTTCAAAGGGTGAAATCTGCAGTGCAAACTCACAACGTTTTTTTTAAGGGCGCCTTCACACTAGCGTTGGAATTCAGTTATGATAGAGTCCATTAAAATGTTCAAGTCCGTCATAAGTCCATTATTTAGAATGGAGCCAAAAATAGAGATGAGCGAACACTGTTCGGATCAGCTGTTCCGAACAGCACGCTCCCATAGAAATGAATGGAAGCACCTGGCACGTACACTTTGCTGGCGGCCGGTCGCCGTGCCAGGTGCTTCCATTCATTTCTATGTGAGCGTGCTGTTCAGAACGGCTGATCCGAACAGTGTTCGCTCATCTCTAGCCAAAAAGTCTTACACTATGCATTATTATCTCCACCAAAATTATGGGCCTGTGACAGATTTGGTGAAAATGGACAATGAATCAAATCTTATGACGGATCCATTAGTGTCTGTTAAATTGCAATGGACACTAACTAGTGTGAACGCCCCCTAATGAATGAACGTGCTATAGATTATAACTAGAGATGAGCGAACACTGTTCAGATTCGAACAGCACGCTCCCTTAGAAATGAATGGAAGCGCCTGGCATGCAGACTTAGCCGGCCGCTTAACCCCCCCGCGTGCCGGCCGCTTCCATTCATTTCTATGGGGGCGTGCTGTTCGGAACGGCTCATCTCTAATTATAACATATTCCTGTACATGTGGATATGTAACATTGTAGCCACTTGTAGTGTAAATTGTCGCAGATCTAGACCCAGAACTATGTATATTTTAGGTGTAGCTAGTTGGGGTTTCTAGTTTTTCATTATATAGTAAATTGGTGGTTTTATGATTTTTAATGACATATAACTGTATGAAGGGTATGTGTAGCTAATCCAATAAATGTATAATCTGAGCTCCATACATGCCTCTAATCTTGCTTTCTCATTTCTGGAAATGTGAGTGAAAAAACATAAGAGCTGTTTTGTATATTTGAAAAATATGCACTTTGTTTTATACGATTGGAGTTTGTTGAATATTGAATTAAATGTATATTCATCTGGTTTTGAAGGATGCTGTTAAGCAGGGTAGAACATGTCGTGTGTACGCAGACGTGGCAGGATTGTTAATGTGATCTGTGTTCTGTATGTCACCTGGGTCACATAATGCTTTGACGCTGCCTGGCTTAAAGGGTTTGTGTCTGGCTTTGATTCGTCCATTCCCAGTGCTGTTTCCATGATGCGTTTGAGGTAATGAAACCAGCAGTGTTATTCAGTTGAATATCTAGGCCTCGCCATCTGCCAGAACAGCAGTCGTATGTAAAAGAAATAAAAAACCCTGTCCTTGACTCTCCCTTGTTGACTGTGACTGCACATTTCCTGAAATTGTTTAAAGTGAAGCTCCACTTTTACGGAAATAAAAAGAAAAAAATTGAGAATTACTTAAAGGGAATGTGTCACAAGAAAATAACCTATTTATAAGACAAGTTTTCATGTTAAAGGGAGTCTATCAACAGAACCCAGCCCCGCACATAGACCATACTGCAGTGATGCTTGCCTTGAACTGTGCACATATACAGTATGAGCAACGGAGAGTATGACATTAGAATTCGGCAGAACCTCCTAATGGACCCAGCAGTCACGTCTTATATCTGACTGTGTTTGGTTATTTTCAGGCTATGCTATCCCCAGACTTGGCCTCCATTCATTTAGAAACTTGACCAAAGTGGCGAGTCAGTCGGACTCCTGTGGGACCAGGCAGACATGGTGAAATAAAGTATTAACACTTTTGCTGTAGTTCTCATTGGCTTTTCCTATGACAAGGCTTAAAATCACAAATAACAGACCCATCCTGCTGCCCTTTCACAGATATTCCTTGTATCATTCTACATATATTATTTCCTCTTTGCACAACGATTCTTGTGATCATGATAATGTGACACCCTTAATGCGTGCCAACTAATGTGTAAATAGAACTTTTCTCCAGTTATAAAAGTTTCCTGCAACCAAAGCCAAAAATATGACTTTATGTTAAAGGGATAGCCCCATGATTAAATATAAATTTCCCTGTTAGATCACACAAAGTAAAACTGTTTTTCAATTTTAATAATTTTTAAAGAATTTTCCTTTGGCTAGATACTGTTAAATACTTGTTATGGCACCCCCTGGTGTTTGATTCCCTTTCAGCATGACCACCTAATTTGTGCAATGCTGGTGGTTACACATGCCCATTGGCACAGTGTGACCATTGGGCTTGTGATTCCTACTATTGTGCAGGCTAGACAGTAACAATGGTGCATAAAAAGTAGCTTCTTATCACCAGCATTTGACACCTTAGGCTAGGTTCACATCTGTGCTCTGATTTCCGTTCGGAAACGGTTACTGTAAAAAAAAACAAAAAAAAAACCAACAACAAAAAAAAAACACGGATTCCCTAGACTATAACGCATGATTTTTGTTTGGTTTCTGCCCAAAAAGGATGAAAAATGCAGAGAGGGGAAACTGAATCCCTGAACACAGACTGGGCCCAGAGGTAAACCGAGCCTTAGATGTACACTGCGGGCAGGTTTAACAGCGATTTCACAAGACTGGTGAAAATCAGAATCACAAATAAATCAAATTGATTTCATTAATTGCACAGCCCTCATCACGGCAGTGTCGTTCTAAAGGGGGCTTGCTTTGTGTGAACTGACCTTTACAAGCAGCCCTACCATTCATCGCCCTTCTGGATATTATTAAAGAGTCACCCTCCTGCTTTCCCTTGTGCAGGAAGTCTAAATATTCACAGATTCATGACGTGTATTCCTGTATCATAGTCTGAATCACAGCGTAAGTTCATCCCGAATTCACCATTTAAGGGTCAGTCGGGTTTGGGCAGTCACATGTCCTATTACGAGTCATGATAGTGGAAGTTGATAGAGAGCTGTCACTGCTGAGAATCTACTAACTCATCATGTATCTGGGCGTATGAGAAGGGGCTTATTAATGAGAAGTCATTGACTACACGATTCATTTATTTCTTTGGAAATGACAATACTTTCAGACAAGCAGCTTTTTTTGCCCACTATGCCAAATGTCTTCCGAGAACTGATAAAATGGAGCACCTGAAGAGGATGTGGTGTGTGACCTTAGTTTCTATCTGACTAGTGTGCCCATCTCTGATTCACTAAATTTGCTCTGTTTTGCGTTCTATTGTTCTATCGTATCTATGGTTTCCATAATTGCCCTAAATCACTTTAAGATTTTGTCTGTGTTCACATTTGTGTCATGGTTTCTTTACTCAAAGTAGTGGACATGATGGATCTCATTGATTTAAAACTGGGTCTGCCATATGCTGTCACAATGTATGTCATCTTGATCCGAAAAATGGAAGGTATGGATTAGGTAGACCAAACTACCGACTCCAACTGCTCTAACTTTCGACAGCCAGACTTAGACTCTTTGACAAGCATAGTCAGAGTCAGACAGCAGCAGGCAAAGCTCCTCTAGTTCAGGAAAAAAGCTGCAATTGTGATGACATAAAAGGCGATACTGACACTTCTTTTTTTTTTTTTTTTTCCTCTCTGTTCCTCTCAGGGTATGTTCACATGGAGTTTTTTGCAGGCGGATTTTGACGCGGAATCCACCTCAAAATTCGCCTGCAAAAAAACGTCTCCCATTCATTTCAATGGGTGTCAATAGTGTTTTTTCACTAGCGTTTTTTTTTTTTTTTTTCAGCTAGCGGGGGAAAAAAAGAACTGCATGTCCTATCTTCACGCAGAATCCGTGGCTGAGGCTGCTGCGGTATCTGCGGCTTGAGACTTGCTCCTACTTAGGCCCATTCATCCGGGCCTAATTAGGAGCGGGATGCATTGCATTTGCAACCAGTCGCGCTAGCCGCGCGAAAAAAAACAAACGGTGGAAACCTTTTCCTAACCCTCAGACAGAAGAGTCGTGACCCTCAGATGACACTAGACAAAATCATATCAGAAAGAGATAAAATATTATGAGAACCTTCAGCAACTGGCCAAGATGAGGAAGAAAGCTCTGGAAGAAATGGTCGTCTAGATCCGCTTTATATAGAGATATTTATATAGATATTTTTATGATAACAATTCTAAACTTGCCTTTTCATATGAAAGTAAATATGCAACAAGCAATGCATCAACATAAAAATGCAATATTAATGATTCTATAATTTAATTATTTTATTTTGAATTTAGGCCTTATTCACACATCAGTGTTTTGGTCGGATTTGCATTAGTGATTGTATACCAAAACCGGGAGTAGGTTAAAAAAAACAAAAAACTGATGCAAGTATTCCCATTACACCTTTCCTCTGTGTAGTCCTCAATTCTGATTTTGGCTCACAATCATTATTGCAAATCTCCGATGTGTGAATAAGGCCTTACAGCTGGAAACTTTTTAATTCTTTTTATTTATTTTGCTTGCTTGTATAGCGTCAACGTATCCCACAGCCCTTTACAAACATTGTCAATCACTGTCCCAGCTCTCACAATCTACTTTCCTATCAATGTGGGTTTTTCAGACTCCATCCAAAACCGACCACAAATTCATCTCCATAACCCTGGGAAAATATAGTGCATGCAGCAACACTCCTGCTGTCAGATACCACAAAATCTACACCATGACAGATGAGAACAAAGCCACAGTCATATTATCAAAGGCTTTGCCCACTTATAATCGTTCTTGCAACAGCTTGTGATGGGGGACATTGTCTGTAATTCCTGTTATACTTCATTGGATGTGTCAGACAATAAAAATCAGTGCAGTCTGTAAGCATGGAAAAATATCCGGGAGCCAAGTGCGTCTTCCAATGTTTGCTGTGGGTAAATATCTGTAAGACTGGCTCTTGCACCCAACTTGTTTTGGTGCATTGACACCACAAAAGTAGATAATAAAAAAAAAAATGTACGTTCTGTACGTTCAGGGTGTGTTCACTGCCAGTAAGGCCAGGGCTATAGTGTGACTTTTATATATATATATATATATATATTTTTTTGTTGCTCTACTGATTGACTTTAACTATTGGGTGACAGCTGCTGCCCACACGATTACTTAGAACTCAGTGCATACATATGGACTGGAGGTCAATAGTTAAAATCAATCAATAGCGCTACACAAAGTCACAAAAAATGCATATATAAGTGTGGGGTTTCACATGCTGAATTCCACACCAGCTGGATTGTTCATGTTCTGCTAGGAAAGAAAAAAAAAACATAACCAAACACTAATGAAAAATGCATACTAAAGTATAATTTAGTATGAAGCTTATCTTGTATACGTTATGCCCCATTTGTATGTAAAGGATGCTCACTATGCTCCCTGATATGGTGGTATGCTTCTAGCTCGAGCCCCATGTATTAGCTGTGATCTCAATGAACTAGCAGCAAATATTCCTCTTAAAAAGCTTAACCGTTGTACTATTTTTTTTATTGTACTGTTGTGTTAGCATAGCTATAGAATTTTATTTTTTTTTGTATGCTGGACCATATATGATTCCATATAAAACTGTGCACATTTGCAACCAGCCCAGGGGAAGGTAGTTTAACTAGCTGGTCAGTATTCCCAAATATAATGACCTACATGGGATGGTAAGGCCACAACTAGACAGCCGATTTATTATCCTGCATTACTTGGCGCTCTGAATAATGCGGTGGAAGTAGATGGAATTCTGTCCAGTGGTCCCTGGAGACTGCTGTAGTAAGTACTGCATTAAGGTCGGGCCTTGGCAAAGCATGCTAGCCAGACATGACATCAGCTTCTCTACTAGGAATACTAAATACAATGTAAGACTGTCTTGTTAATGCAATTTTATTAATACATATATAGATGCACTTCTGCAGCTATTGCCTTTTACTTTCAGATGCGTTCCTACATTTTTTTATTTTTTTTTTCAGTCCTATATATTTGATATTCTGATCAGCATCTGGTCCCAGCACCCTCCCTCCCCCTCTGCTTTTACACATGTAACCTCAGTTTCCTCATAAACGCTGATGGTATCATGGACATGAGATAGTCACATCTTAGCAACAAACAAACGGAAATAAATATCCGGGTTTTGGCAGCACAAAAAAAAAAAAAAAAAAAAAAAAACAGAGAGAGAGAATCTAAATACTTTTGTGTTTTTGCCATTCTTAGCTATTCTCACACAGCCTTTATATAGCTGTTAGGTAAATATTCGGTTGTTTCTCAGAGAGCTGCCTTTCTCATTGACTGACTGTAGTTATTAATGGATATAAACTCTGTCGGATATACACTTATTTGGCCAACGCTATTTTTCCTGATGTCCCTAGACAGGAGTATTGGGCTGAGAAAAGAGTGTTCTCAATAAGAAAGGAGAAAAGTTCCTGTTTGACCCACTAATATAAAGCATTACACTGGCCGTTTCTGTATTTCACTATTTAGGCCAGGTTCACACGTGCGCCCAGTCTGCGTTCGGGTTTCTGCTCCTGAATACACTTAAAAAGTGCAGAGAGAAAAGTCATGTAAGCAGGACTCTTCTCTCCACGTTTTTTGGGTGGAAACCTACCGTAGTGGATCCCTTATAGTCTATGGGGTCCGTGAGTTTCTGTGGGTAAACTGTTTAAGCGGATTAAGTTTCCGTTTGTGGGGTCCCTAAGAGGACCCCATGAATGAAAACCTGAACGAAGGGGTGAACCTAGCGTTAGCTGCATTATTAACAGAGCATCCCTGTTTATATAGGGTAGCACTTATGGAGCAAAGAGATACCCTTCATATCATGGACTGGAAAATGGTCACAAATTTGTATATCCATAGAAAGCTAGAAAAACAAAACCTAACCTCCTGGGCCGTTTAGCCTCATGCACACGACCGACTGTGCAGGCCGAGGCTCTGCCGATGGAAGTCCGATGTTCTGCTCTATTTCAATAATAGAGTAGGTCCTAACCTTCTCCATGACAACAGAACAGTCTCCCTCCCTGCATTCCAATATTAAATTGTCCCCCCCCCCCCCTCCTCTGTGCACAATCGGCCATGTGCATGTAGCCTTAAGTGAAATACTTGTAACTAGAGTCTCAGTATGCCAAGGTTATTGAGACTAATGTGTAATATCATTACACCAAGGTTACTTGTAAGGATGCATAGGAATACTGATCAGAAGGCAAGCTGTAACTGATCGACTTGTTCTATCGACAATCGGTGCTTGTTCAGGCAGGGCATCTACTCATGGGGTTTTTTGCCTTCCCCTGGATCAACACTGTAGGGGATTGTAGGGTTATAGGTTGGACTTGATGGACTCATGTCTATATCCAACCTCATCTACTATGTAACTATGAATATACGCTTAGTGAGTTTCTCTACCTAGATCACTATTTCATTTAACACGTAACCCTGAAGTAAAATTTTCATTCACAACATAATTTTGAAGAGTGAAAGTATTAGTATTCTTATCAACAATACAAAAAGTAGAAAAATTTGGAGAAAGCTCACCGCATTACTCCCAACCTGTATCCCAAGGTGCACGATCTGTGCTTCAGGGCTCGATGAAGCCAATCATCAATACATTTTCAAAGGATAGATGTTTTTTTTCCACCTGTGCAATTTTTAAGGCTGAATTAAAAGTTAATTTCTAAAAGAAAGACTACCCAAGTGCTGCGGATTCTTCTATCCTTTGAAAATGTATTAGTATTCTTACTTTATCGCATCAAAAAGAAACAAAGGTATTGAGATTGTGTGGCATGGTGCAGGTTTTACTATGTTTTTTGCGTTAAAGGGGTATTCCCATGTACATAATCATATCTATATTTGCAGATAATAAAAGTTAAACATTTTTGCAAATATAAGTAATTAAAAATTCTGCAAAGTTTTAAAGATTTTCTCTAACCATCTTAGTAGTGACGGTCTTTTATCTTGATCGGTTGCCATGGATACGACCACTAATGCAGAAACTTTCTATGGTCTGGGACTTGTCAGAACCCAGCTATGATTTTCTTATTGTAGCTGGGTCATCAGGCAGGGACTCTACAGGTATGAGAAGATATCCCAGCCACAATAAGGAAATCATGGCTGATTTTCTGACCGTAGAAAGTTTCTGCATTGGTGGTCGTATCCATGGCAACTGATCAGGATAACAGACTGTCACCACTAAGAAAGTTAGAGAAAATCTTTAAAACGCTGCAGAATTTTTAATTACTTATATTTGCAAAAATGTTTAACTTTTAATTATCTACAAATTTAAAAATAATTATGTAGATGAGAATACTCCTTTAAAGCTAACCGTGGCTTCAAGAGGAATGTAAAACATAAAGGAATCACTTCTACATATACATATCCCTTTTGCCAAGTCTGTTCCTGGCTTTGGCTGAAAACACAGTAAAATCTGCAACAGTATACGCAGCTTTTAACCTATGATAAAACATATATACAGTATATAGGTCATGTTCTTCTTCTTTTGGTCTGGACTTGGTTTCTAGTCAAAAATCTACATTCACAAGACAGTGCTCTAAACACAACCATCAAATAGTAAATGTTTCACAAGTGAGTGTGCACCCAAGAGTAATTCCTTTCCATGGATCCCTCATAGACATGAGTCTATTGAAAAGCAGAAAGCTGGGCAGTGCACAGCAATTCAATTAAAAAAAAGGGGGACTTTATTAGCCCAAATGTTTCAGTTCCTCAGAACCTTTCCCAAGCAGCCTTGGTTTTTGATACCTTGGTTCATTGCTAGTGAACCAGTGGAAGTTGCACCATTTTTGCTTTTGGTCTTTGTACTGCTTTGCTTGCAATTTGTTTCATGAGTCCATTGAGGGATCCATCAATCTGGGCCAAGAAATGTTATGTTCTATTTCTTTCTCAGATCTTTCACACAAAATTAAACTCTATGGGGCCATGGGCTGGCAGATAATACAGGGGCCAGCTCACAGCCGTGGAAACCTTGTGTGTGAATAATGCCGTATAATCTCCACTAGACCATTGGAAGACACAAAACAGATACGAAGTTAATCAAATATGACTTTTCTATAAGGTGCACATTAGGTTCCAAGATTTTGGCTATCTACCACAGTTTACATTTTTTTACCTTATTTATTCTGACTAGGGAACTTCTACTAGTACTTAGTATGTCTCAAAAATAAGTATATAAAGTAATATTTTGCAGAAGAATTTTATACCTGAAATTGGGAAATAATTTCCCTTACTATACAGAGTTTGAGAACAGTGAACGATTGAAGATACATCTGCACATGTACAGCAGTTCTGAATGAAGTCTTATGCATTTGGTTTTCTCCCTGCAGGTCACCTTTCCCGACGTAGAGAAAGTAGAATGGCTGAACAAGGTAAGTACATGATATGTTTGTATGTGGATGACTTTGATACCTTGTGATATAATCCTCATAGTTGTAGTTATGGAACTTGTGTCTCACCTGTGACTTTACTTTTGCAGATGCTTCTTTCTTTTAACTGCAGTTGAGGGCAATTTGATTTCTCACTTATTTTGTCCTTTTAGCTTCTCAAGAAATGAGCAAACCGAGCAGTAGAAGTTTTAGGAGATTACTGATAATTTGTTAGAGAAGTTCTATATTATGCCACATCAAAGAACATGTTCAAGGAGTTGTCCAGTATCAGGCAAATATTGAGAACTAAAAGTTTGTTGATAGCATAATGAAAAGTTATACAATTTCCCAGTATACTGTATAAATTCCTCACGGTTTTCTAGATCTCTGCTTGCTTCAAGTGGATAAAAAAAACCCAAAAAACACAGACCATGGTCATGTGATATACAGTCCGTTGTCGTGTGATATACACTCCGTGGTCATGTGATATACAGTCAGTAGTCATGTGATGGAGACACAGATGCACAGCTCATTACCAGGCAGATGGCTTATTACTGTGATGTGACTGTAACTAGCCGTGCATCTGTGTGTCCATGACATGACCTTTGACCCTATATCACATGATCGTGGTCTGATTTTTGTCTGAAACTGGACAACCCCTTAAATAAATCAAAAAATATTAAAGAACTGGGCACTCTCCATAAACAATCTGCGGTAAAAAATCCAATCTTTATTTTAGAAATCCGAGTAAAAATACATATGGGAGGTTGCAGCGCTTTAAAAAGTGCAACCAGCACGAAACAGCTGTCGCTCTTCCTCTCCAGGCGTGCCTCCTCCCATATGTATTTTTACTCGGATTTCTAAAATAAAGATTGAATTTTTTTACCGCAGATTTTTTATGGTGAGTGCCCAGTTCTTCTATATTTTTTGACTATATTTTGACTTTTCTTCCACTGTGAGCACCACCTATATGCTGCGTGAAAGCTTACCCAAAGTTGTATAGCTTATGCATATTCAGTAGTGCCACCTTACTCCTCATATTGTATATTATCCTTAAATAAATAACACTTTTTACCATGAATCACATCAGATAACATACAAAGTTATTTAGAGTTTTAAACTTCCTGCCATTGCCCTTGAATTCCTTTAACAAAACTGGACTGTCGATGGCGGTCTGTATTTTGCATACAGAAGGCAAAGGTTGTATGAGATAGGAAGGTTCCGGGTCATTCACCACTTTATACAATTCTTGACCAAGCGCTCACTTGACCAACAACTATTTTTGCCTGTTCCATCAAAGTCATGTAAGGCACCCTTGGCATATGTGCACATCAGGACATCACCTTACACAATAGCTAGTTAGCAAGTACTGTGCGGCTCATGTTAATGTAATGTGTATGTTACCTTTAAGGCCTTGTCTGATGACTTACAAGGACTTTAGTCACATTCAGTTGGAAATCAATAACCATCAATGATGATTTGTATAAACAACTGAATTTTACACGTGATCATTGTACATGAAGACTTTGTTACAATCCCTTATATAAATTATGGCATTGATAGATTGTCAGTTGCTATGTATCTATTCTCTGCATTATATCTGGGGAACTCGATGTCCAGCAGATCTTCAGTCTTATAAATTCACATAATCCATTGATGCCATTGGTTTTAGTTTGCATATGTAGGATTATGATTTGTTTTTCAAAGTACAATTTCACTGCATGGAAATCCTGCTCACCACCATTATACATGTGAGATATTTTATCATATCCATGACCAATTGATGTATGTGTATATGTTTCAATATTAGAGTGTGAGACAATAATGAAAATACATTTTATTTCCATAGCACCGACATATTCTACAGCACGTTACAAATCCATAGGGTTCATGTACAGACAAAATAAGACATTCTAGTAATAAAACAATTTGCACAATAAGAGTGAACTTAGTCTATGTGGTACAAGGGCTAGAAGTACTTACAGTGGTACAGCCATTTTATGGCTAGTTTGCCTGTGCTAAGGAATATGTTGGTAATATAATGAAATAATATTTGCTCCTGTAAAGCAGTTTGCAGGCTTTTCATGTGTGAATTCTTATGTTTCAGATCCTAGCACAGATGTGGCCTTTCATTGGGCAGTACCTGGAAAAGTTACTGATAGATACGATCGCCCCTTTAGTCCGATCATGTAACACTCACCTGTCTACTTTCCACTTCACAAAGATCAGTGTTGGAGAGAAGGTAAACCATCCTTTTACTCATATTTGCATCTTTATAAGGGTAAAATCACGCCTGTGTTCTTCTATTTGTTCTATCTTAGGAACAGAGAAATAGCAAGAACTGAGAAATAGAAAGAACTGTTAAGACTGGTTGATCTTTGGATACCAACAGAGCCTTGATTGATCTCGTTGACTATAATGGGATCTATCGGGTATCTGTTATAAACCGAATCTTTTTGCAAGATGACAAGGTTGTGCATAAAGGACTTGTTCACCTGCAATTTTAATTGAACTCTGTGATAAAGGTTACAAAAAGATCCTGTCACACAAATGTGAACATACCCTTATATGCACTGTTATATGTACATTTATCTATTTACTATTACAATATGTCATGTTCAATCGTAGTAAAATTAAGGAGCCCAGACTTGGTTATAGTGTATAAAATTTTTCTATTGTTGTAAACCAGACACAAGCTGTAAGCTCGCCTGGTCAGTAGTAATATGCTTAAATAATGTAAGATGAAAAGAAATGCCTAGCCAAAAGCTGTAGGATGACCTAGTAATGTTTAAGTAATGTAAGATAAAAAGAATTGCCTGGCATGCTTGTTTGAGAAACCATTCTATTATCATAACCTCCTAAGTTTGTGTTTGATAACCTGCTTTCTCTAAAGCAAGCATCACTCACAATGGGCAGCTAATTGAATAAGCTAAGGTTACATTAGTGAGCACATGAACACACACACTTTAAGCCAATGTGTTAGCTTAATAGGCTGCCCTAGGTAAAGACGGCAAGTTACTGCCACAAATCCATACTACCAGCGAGCAAAACTGCACAAAAGCATGTCATGTCAAGGGCTACCATAAGCACTAAAAGAGTACACTAGAGACAAAGGAATATAGACCTAAAGCAATACTATGCTATGCTGAGAGGTCCACTTTAATGTGGGAGTACTCTAAGTATAGTTAGAATGGATTTTATTGTTTCATGTCACTCAGTATATTCATGCTGATATTTTTCATTGTGTTGCTTGTAACATTGTTAGCAGTCCATACATGTGATGCAGGTAATGTAACATACATGATAGGTCATGCTCTGCCAATGTTGTTTTGTCAGGCTCCAAAGGTAATTGGTGTTAAAGCTCACACAGAAATGGATAAGAAACAAGTTATTTTGGACCTGAATCTCAGGTAGGTCATTTTAGAAATATTGAAAATACTAATACTAATATTGTAAATTAACTTTCATTTGGATTTGCCAACCATAGGGGAAAGAGGCACCAGTCAGGTTCAACTATGTGGTATGAGAGGTTGCTAAAACTTTGCAATTGCTTTAGGTACCAGTTATCAGTCCCTTATCAATCCCTTAGAGCAGGGGTAGGGAACGTACGGCTCTCCAGCTGTTGCAAAACTACAACTACCAGCATGCATACTTGCTCTGCTGTTCTTGGAACTCCTGTGGAAGTGAATGGAGCATGATGGGAGTTGTAGTTTCACAGCAGCTGGAGAGCCAAAGGTTCCCTACCCCTGCCTTAGAGCAATCCCCATATAAAAAGATAGATGAAGTGAATACATAGCAAGAAATCTAAGACTGAGTTCTGAGTCCTAGCTGCCATATTCTTTACATATGTTTCAAAATCCCTTCTACACATTGTGACGGCACGCCAAACATATCCTCTATGACCAAAGCCATCCAGTGTTGGACTGGATCACCAGAAGTTTAGAAGATTATGTAGTGGGCCCGGTTCTTCCAAAGTCCAGCAGAAGGCGACCTTCCATAAAACCAGTCACTTCTATTGACAATGTTATAAACTTGTTTCAGCAATAACTTTTATTGTGATATGTGCGTACAATGACATAATGGAGGTTTATGAGGTTTGTATAGACTGGTATTGGTCCTTCAGTATGATTTGCTTTGGAGGGACCGCGGTCTGACACTGGCAGCTTCCTGCATGTATTTGGACTGCTTGCAAAATGACCATCCTTCTGTTTACAGATGTTGAGGATGTCCTGTGCTTTAGAGATTAGCTGACACACAACCAAGCCCTTTGTAATCTGTGCCCGGCTCCTTATTGCTTTCCTCTCAATGTCACACTGACCTAACTCTGCTCTCTATAGTTATGTCGGAGACATGGAAGTAGATGTTGAGGTGAAGAAATATTTCTGTAAAGCTGGAATTAAGGGTGTGCAGGTCAGTAAAGTCAATGAAATTACAGTGCATATGGTGAACTTTATTATGGTAAGATCTGTTTATGGTTTAGGTAAATTGTTTTTTACCTCTTTTTTTAGCTGCATGGAATGATGCGAGTAATCCTAGAGCCCCTGATAGGCGACGTTCCAATCATCGGAGCGATTACTATATTCTTCATTAGGCGACCGGTAAGCTGCATATAAGATAGACCTATACAGATATGTGTGGAATCCATACATATTACACCTGGTTCACACTAGCACTCAGGTTTCTGTTCTTCGGGGCCACCTGAAAAGTGACAAGTAGGGATGGTAAGAATCAGTTGTCACTTCATTCATAGATATTCTAGCGCAATAAAAAAAAAAAATCTATACAGATGGACATTACAAGTATTTAATGAAACTGACAGGGCAGGAGTGGTGACAGGACCTGTTTAATGTATATTCAACTGTTCTCACTGTGTTACCGAGCACATTACAGTGATTAAACAACATACCATGTATGTATGTACCATGTACACCATATATGTCACTTTTGTAGATTTGGAGAAAAACAATTTTGAAGTCTTATGCAAATGAGGCATTTGGTGCACTGTGGGCGGGCCTTCAACCCTCTGAGCACTTCTCCTGTCACTCGGCCTCTCATCGTCTCCTGCCTGCACCACCCTGTGAAGTGGAGGTTGCCCTCTTACTGCTATGACATCATCCATGTTACTTGAGCAGTAAGAATAGTGCTCCTAAGATTGAAGGCCCGTCCCTGTGCACCAACTTTCTCATTTACAGAAGACTTCAAAGATGTTTTTCTCAAAATCCGAAAAGGTGACATATATGGTGGACAACATACATACAAGATATGCTGTTTATCACTGAAATGTGCTTTGTAACACAGTGATAACAGTTGCATATGCTTGGGAGAGGTTGTATACTCCCTCTAAGGGCTAGTTCACACGGGGGCAAGGAGGCGGATTTTAACAGCGGATTTCGCTTCTGAATCCGCCTCCATACAATGTTGGTCTATGGAGACCACTTGCGTTCTTTTTTCCGCTAGAAACAAAAAGAAGCGAGTTGCCCTTTCTTCAGGCGGATTCCGCAGCTTGCTGAGCTGCGGCTTCCCCCTGGTGACAGCAACCTCCGAACTCGGCCCATTCATTTGAGCCAACTCCGAAGGGGGAAGCCGTGACCGTGACGGTTGTGGCAGGTGGGTTTTGACCGAGAGTGACGCGGCTCCCCGCGTCACTCTCAGTGCAAAAATCCGCCCCCCCTTCCCCCCCATGTGAACGAGCCCTAAGGGATTGTGTCTTTAAAGACAACCATTTGCAAAGTAGAAGCTGCAGGGGGGAACTGTTGAACCACAGGTTACCATTCAGATGCTTGAAGAAGGTAGATTTATTTGCCATTGCACTATTGCTTCATTAATTATAACAATGTACCTACATATACTGTATAATTTGCACGTTTCATCAGTTAGTCCCTTTATATACACTTACACTTGGGGCTGGTATTAAAGTGCATTGATATGAAAGGGTATAGTACTGCGTAGTATTAAATTGCTATGATGTCTATTATAAGATAATGTAATATAATGTAATATATATGTATAAACAAATGCTTGACAAACCATTTTTAATTTTTTTCTTTTTGATAGATGTTAGACTTAAACTGGACGGGCCTTACAAATTTACTGGACATCCCTGGCCTGAAGTAAGTGCTTCACTGCTTTGCTCTGAACTATTGCCATCTCTCATACCTCTGTGGCTCTTCTGCTTTCTATTTAGGTTAGCAAAGTGACTGTGGTCATGCAGAAATCCAGCAGATTTGGATTTATGCCAACTGCTGTATTCCAGTCATGGCAACTTGTTGCAAGTTCATTATCATTAGGTGCAATGGATTAGCACAATATTGTGATCTTATGCTGTGCAAGTACAGTGTCTTGTCAAATGATAACATGGACAATACATTACTTGCATGTTTGTTTTCTTTCATTTTCACATTACGCTTTTCATTTCTTTAGTGTGATGTCAGACACTATGATTATGGACATCATTTCTGGCTTCCTTGTATTGCCAAATCGTCTCACCATCCCACTTGCCGGTGACCTTCATACAGCCGAGCTACGCTCCCCATTACCTAGGGTAACTTCTCCATGTGTTCATTGATTTTTTTTTTTTTTTCCTACATGCCTTGGGTCAAAATAGTATTTAATGTTCCTCTCAATATTATATTTGTTTGTAGTTGCCACAGGAAATATATAATGTACTTCAAAAGATTAAGAGAAATTCTTCTTGGGTTTACATATTTCATTGCTTTTAAGAACATGGTTGCCATCTCTACGCTTTATAAAGTCATGTGTTTCCTGTACACTGGTTCAGTTCTCATTTTCCTACTTCCAGGGGATTGTGCGCGTTCATCTTATAGAGGCCAGAAGCCTTGCTCCTAAGGATTTTCAGATGGGAGGTTTGCTGTCAGGAAAGTCTGATCCTTACGCCATCCTTCGTGTTGGGACACAGGTCTTCACCAGCCGTGTCATAAATGAAAATCTGAATCCTGTGTGGAAAGAAATGTATGAGGTACAGAACAACGCACCAGGGTGCTATTGGTACTGACCACCATGGATATTTCCTGTGCAGAATATGCGTGATACCATCTGTGTTGCTGCTTGGCTGTATCCCTTTAGGACTCTATATTTAAAGCACAGCAAAGTTTGTATAGGATTCAAAATCTATATAGGTTTTTAGAATATGGTGTAGCTTTTTTTTTTATTAATAGCGTTCACTAGTCCTAGTAATTTTCATCCCATAAAAGCTGAAAGTGAAAACAGCTGTTACATACTGTTTCTGGTTTCTCTAGCAACAGATCTAGGGTTATTTCTTAGAAACCTTCTGAAAACAAAATGTGGGCTCTGATCGTCATAAAAAATGTACCGTATAAGTGTTACCGTTTTATTCCAAATGGTAGTTCTGCATTGATTTGTTGCTGTGTAAATGAGTCCTTATATTACTGAATATTGTTTTTATATTTGAGTTTTCTTAAATGGGATTCTGGTAGTAAGAAATGACCCCCTTATTCCCCCTGATCGGTGGAGATCAGATTTTGAAGAGAACTGGAAGGTCAGCAGCACCCTAGTTTGAATGAAGAGGCAGGTCGGACATTTTGCACATCGCTCTATTCATTGCAGTTGAGCTGAAACACAATGCTGTGGCGGCTCCCTTTGAAATGAATGGAGCAGTGAGCGCACTGCCCAACCTGCTTCTCCATCCAGACTGGGGTACAAAACACCCTAATTCTTGTGACTGGTGGAGGTCCTGCTGGCCGACCCCCATTGATTAACAAGATATACCCCCTATAGTTTGGGCAGGAGGTAATTTCTAGATACAGAATATCTATTTTAAAACATTTAAGAATGTATCTGTTAAATTCTCACTTTACTTTGAAGATCCCTATAACACATGTGCAGCTATACAATATATTACTTTTCATCATGTGATCTTCTTGGTTACTTATACAGTTTATAGTACACGAGGTGCCAGGCCAAGAACTTGAAGTGGAGTTGTTTGATAAAGACCCTGATAAAGATGACTTCTTAGGAAGGTAAGATTTTACCCAGCAAACTCAAAATGTGAAGGTTTTCAGGGAATCTAATGTTGTGTAAGTGAATAATGTTCTCATGATGCTGTAATGTTTAATGTACAGTTGTAAGATAATACAAAATGGTTCATGAAAAAAAGGATGAGCTGAAACATAAATATATTGGCATTAAATGTGCATAAAATAGAAAGCAATTTAATATGGATTAAATCAATAGTTTTGCTTTCTGGTGAGATTTTTCAGTAAATGAGATATCCGCAGAGTAAACAGAAACACACGGCGGATATTCGGTTACTGACATATATTGGTTTCATCTAGATGTCCGCTTTGACTTTGCAGATGTCTTAATGCTATACATGAAAAGCGTTCCACACAATTGTAAAATGTTATCATTTATTATGTAGAAATATGTCACATAGGAGGAATTAGAGAATTTATTATGTAGAAATATGTCACGTAGGAGGAATTAGAGAATTTATTATGTAGAAATATGTCACAGAGGGGGAATGAGAGAATCCACTTGTAAGATTCCATCAGGGAAGGATGGGTACAAAAGCTGGGCCATATAATAATAGCTTATGCAAAAATACCGTCTTCAGGACCCCTGACAAAGCCTTTTCAGGCGAAATGCTTGTTCTATAATGGTCAGAAACAGTGTTACTCCTCATGTACGAACATGGTAGCTAAGCTTTTATTGACAAGTTATCCCAAAGATTAGGTATGGTTCTTTAGTTACAAAGGCCGAGATACAAATATAACTCGTATACTAGCTCATACTTCTTGTAACTTGTGTGTTATCTTTCATCAGTGTGATATTTTACATTGAAATATGTAGAAACAGTTTGTGTAAAACCTTCTTGCAATGTCCTGTGATCTTGTTTTCTCACATTTACACAGGAACTGAAGTTCTTATCTACATGCTGACCTGTTTCAAAAAGTTTATTTGGTATAGATAATACTGCATAGATATTTTTGTTGTTTTTGGATGTTGGTAAAGAGGCCATGTATATAGGATAATGCTACAGTATGTAAGAGAAGAGCAATTTTTGCAGACAGTGTGGATGACAATGGTAACTGGGCTGTAATGTAACCTTACTAGAACTATCTCACTATCTACAATACCAGCGCTATAATGTAGTTCCTAATCTCAGGCCGGCTGTTTGACAGCTCCTTCTCCAGTCCTTCTCTGACCTCTTCTGAAAGATGTTTTAAGCTGGTTCATGGCCAGAGTAAAGAGACGGAGCTGTTGGGCAGTGACGTTGGTGGATTATATCTAATAAACACAACTTGTATTGTAGTGGTTATACCTACACCTGTAGAAGCCAAACAAAGCAAAATTTTTAGCTAAACCCAATTACAGAAATGACTTTTAGCCCAAAAGCTATGCCATTGTAGAATAATTAGAAAAATTCCTGTAAAGTTGTCTATAGCCTTTAATTGTTTATGAGGTTCCCAGGTTCTACTGTAATGTTCTATGGTAAAAGGTAAATGGCGGCTCACATTGCAATTAGTGTCTATGAAATACTATATCGCTCTGTCCCTAAACTTTGTGAACATTCATAATACGTTTTGAGATGCTTGTATTTTGTTGCATTAACCAGTATTGACATTCTTAACTGGCCATTTACGGTTTTGCTTTTCAGCTTAAATAACCATTTTTGTTTTCCATTCAGAATGAAATTGGATCTCGGCGAGGTGAAGAAAGCTCAAATACTTGACAAGGTTAGAACCTGTGACAAATGAGGGTCTCAGTTTCATTATGGTCTTGCTGTACTTTTAATTTTTTATTTATTTTTAAATCTCAGTGGTACCAGCTCAGTAGTGCCAAAAGCGGGAAGTTGCATCTCAGATTAGAATGGCTTACCCTCCTGCCCAATGCTTCTCAACTGGACCAGGTAAAGAATCTTTCCTGTGGTTTGGGGCATGTTCCTTATTTGTACGTTGAAACACTCATTGTTCGGATCTCGGTAAAGATATATTAAGAAGTTAATCACTGCAGAACCTAAAACTTCTTAAAAATAAAAGTTGGTGATTTACTTTATTGGTGGCGTTAGACATCAGATTATATATATTTTTTATATTTATGGTCACTGTAAAGCTGGCCATACATATAAAAGAAAGTCTGCTGACCCCATTCCAGCAGGATTGACTGACTATCCTGCATATATATGGGAGGGTGTCGACTCTCCCATTACAGGTGATAGTCTGGGAAAAGAAGGATTGGGCATGTTGAAGTTCAACATGTCTAATCCTTTGTTCTAATGATAGAGAAGCTCCCACCTGAGCTGTCTAACAGAGATGTATTCACCGTGGCAAACATAGACTGTGTTCAGACAGCAGAAAATGAAGAGGAAATTGAGGCAGACCTTGGATTCCACCTTGGATTCCCCTGCATTTTCCAGATTCCTGAGACAGAATGCTGAAACAGATCTTTGACATTCCACTGCTGACTAGGTCTAGATGAATGGACCTAAACAGCAGGGAGTCTCGAGCCATGGACCCTGTGGCTGAACGAGCCCCAGAATCCGCTGCAAGATTGAGCAGGACTCTTATGTTTTGAGCTTCCTGCTCCAATCTCTGCCTCCCATTGAATACAACGGGACACAGAATTGGGGTGGTATCTGCCACTGATCTTGGGCTGGAAACTGCCTCATCAGCGCCATATTCTATTGTGTAAACTGGCCCTTACATGACTATACCAATCTTAGCTTTGGATTTGAGGAATGGCTATTGGCTAAAATAGGTTTTTGCTTTTCTTCACATCTTTGACTACTTATCTTTCCAGGTATTGAAAATAAACAATGAGATAACAACGAAAACACATCAAGAACCTTCTGCTGCTATTCTAATAGTATACTTGGACCGAGCAGATGAGCTTCCTGTAAGTACACCATTTTTCTTTACATCTCTAGTTTAAGATAAAGGTGGGGTATAAAATGAAGCCTAAATCAGACAAGATTCTGCTATATTCCGTTCATATTAGCATTAGAGATGAGCGAACACTAAAATGTTCGAGGTTCGAAATTCGATTCGAACAGCCACTCAATGTTCGTGTGTTCGAACGGGTTTCGAACCCCATTATAGTCTATGGGGAACAGATACTCGTTAAGGGGGAAACCCAAATCCGTGTCTGGAGGGTCACCAAGTCCACTATGACACCCCAGGAAATTATGCCAACACCTCTGGAATGACACTGGGACAGCAGGGGAAGCATGTCTGGGGGCATCTAACACACCAAAGACCCTCTATTACCCCAACATCACAGCCTAACAACTACACACTTTACACATTCAAAAAAACCTCTATCAAAGTGGGAAAATACCTGGAAACCTTCTTTACTCCCCAAATGGATGGACACAAACCCCAATTTAAGCTCAACAAACAGTAACAACCACCCCTTTAAATCACGTTCCCCATGACAACCACAAATGGAATAGGCAATGGGAATTCCAAAAGCCCTCACCCTTAACTGTCATTTTGAGTGTGTGTGAGTGTGTGTGAGTGTGTGTGAGTGTGTGTGAGTGTGTGTGAGTGTGTGTGAGTGTGTGTGAGTGTGTGTGAGTGTGTGTGATGTGGTAAGACCTTCCAAAATTCACTTTTCTAGCCCTTAACATGAGCCCTTCCAAACAAAGTTACAGGACATTAAGCTGAGCTACCAGCAGAGATTGAGGCCCTTGGCATGAGTAGAGCCTTGCACCAGCAGTGTTTTTGGCACTTAGGGTGAGTTGAGCCTTGTACCAGCGTGTGTCCCTTAACATCAGGCGGGCCCTAAGTTCTGCGCTTTGCACAAAAGTTCCACATTAACTAGGCTGAATGGTACAAAGATTAGTAGGCCCGAGAACCAGGAACAGGTCTTGCAATGGCTGTCGGATAACGCTTAAAGCACATTGTCCACCAGCCAGGCAGCCTCTACCTCCTCTTACCCAACAGTCTTGTCCTCCTTCCACCCAAAATTCCCAATCTTCCCAGAACAATAACCCCAACTGTCCCTGCTCCCCAGAGCTGTTCTCCCTTCCTTTGACTGTACCGCCACCTGCCCCTCCATTTCGCGATTCCACGGACCTAACAGACGAGTATCTGTGTCCAGATGCTCAAACACTAGAGTCTCCTCCATTCCATCTCCGGTCGATTTGGTGGCGGATGACCAGCAACCCACCCTCATCGACGACGATGAGACGCAGTTGCTGTCAGGGCAGCCAGTTGACATGCGCATTGTGCAGGAGGAGGAGGCGAGACAGGAGTTGGAAGAGGAGGTGGTGGACGACGAGGACACCGACCCCACCTGGACAAGGCAGATGTCAAGCTGGGAAAGTAGTGTGGATGTTGAGGCAGGTGCAGCACCAAAAAGGGTAGCTAGAGGCAGAGACATGTCCAGAGGCAGAGGTCAGCTGCTTTGCCGAAGCCAGGCCAGACCCGGAATGTCCGAAGATGTTCCCTTTTGTACCCAGCCCAGAAAAACTCCCCCATCGAGGGCACGTTTCTTGAAGGTGTAGAGTTTTTTCAAGGAATGCGCCGAGGACAGATTTAGTGTCGTCTACACAATTTGCCTCTCGAAATCGAGTAGGGGCCCTGAGAAGAGCAACCTGTCCACCACTTCAATGCACCGTCATTTGGAATCCAAGCAATGGAATCAGTGGCAGGCAGCAACGGCAGGACAAACGTCGCCCGCCGTTCATGCCACTGCCTCTGCTCACAGTGCTGGCGATGCACTCCAGAGGACGAGCCAGGACATCACTTCATCTGCCTCCGCCACTTTGTTGACTTCTCCCTCATCCTCCCCTGTTTCTGTCTTATCTCCTTCTCCTGCACCATCAAAGGCACCATCAGGCGCTTCTTTACAACAACCCACCATCTCTCAGACATTGGAGCACCGGCAGAAATACACCGCTAACCACCCACCCACGCAAGCCTAGAACGCCAACATCGCTAAACTGCTGGCCCAGGAGAGGTTGGCGTTCCGGCTTGTTGAAACTCCCGCCTTCCCGGACCTGATGGCAACTGTGGCACCTCACTATGCCGTCCCTAGCCGTCTCAACTTCTCCCGGTGTAGCGTCCCCGCCTTGCACCAGCACGTGTCACTCAACATCAGGTGGGCCCTTAGTTCCGCGCTTTGCTGCAAGGTCCACTTGACCACCGACACTTGGACAAGCGCCTGTGGTCAGGGATGCTGCAGTGCTTATCTTTAATGACAGGCAGGATGAATGTGGTGGAGTCTGTTCCCCGGGTGCAAACTGGGGTGGCCTATCTCCTCTCCCAGGCCAAAATTCATAGCAGGAGTAGACTGAAACCCTACGACGCTGCAACCTCCACCACAGCTACTAGCGGCAAACGCTAAAACACTGGTGTGGGGAGACGTCAGCAGGCGGTGCTGAAGCTCATCCGCTTGGGGGACAGACAGCACAGTGCCTCCGAGGTCAGGGATGCCATCCTGGCTGAGATGGCATTTTTTTTTCCCTGCTACACCTGGGGCCTGGCATTTTTACGCCTGTGATAATGGCTGGAACCTGGTAGCGGCTCTGGAGCTTGCCAGCCTCCAACACGTTCCATGTTTGGCCCACGTCTAACCTAGTGGTGCAAAGTTTTTTAAAAACATACCCAAATGTACCGAAGCTACTGTTGAAAATGCGGCGCTTGTGCGCCCACTTTTGCAAGTGCACAGGAGTCGCTGCTAGCCTAAAAACACTCTAGCAAGGCCTACATCTGTCCAAACACAGGCTGTTGTCCGTCATTCACACACGCTGAAACCCTACAATACCATATCTTGAGCAGGGTGTGTGAGCTGCACAGACCTTTGATGGAGTTCCATCTACAAAACCCAAGGGTTCCTCAAAGTCAGCTCCCAAAGTTTCTGCACCATGAGTTTCCAGGGGTGGCAGAGTTATGGCTAGGGGCAGAGGCATGGATAGGGATGATGTCTAGGGGCAAAAGCAGTGTGGATGTGGAGGCAAGCTAAGCAGGAAAAACTGGGGGTACAAGCTAAGGCATGGACTGGGGTGATGTCTAGGGGCAAAAGCAGTGTGGATGTGGAGGCAAGCTAAGCAGGAAAAACTGGGGGTACAAGCTAAGGCATGGACTGGGGTGATGTCTAGGGGCAAAAGCAGTGTGGATGTGGAGGCAAGCTAAGCAGGAAAAACTGGGGGTACAAGCTAAGGCATGGACTGGGGTGATGTCTAGGGGCAAAAGCAGTGTGGATGTGGAGGCAAGCTAAGCAGGAAAAACTGGGGGTACAAGCTAAGGCATGAACTGGGGTGATGTCTAGGGGCAAAAGCAGTGTGGATGTGGAGGCAAGCTAAGCAGGGAAAATGGTGGCTAGAGGCAAAGGGATGTCCATAGGCAGCAAGGGCAAAGATGCAAAACTCTCCCGTTTCAAGAATTTTCCTGACTTGTCTCCCCACAAAACATTCCTGGGAGGAGGGCTGAAACACCACCCTCCTCCTCCTCCGCTGTTAGATTGACCCCAGCTACGAGCTGAAAACGCTGCAACACTGGTGTGGGGAGACGTCAGCAGGCTGGGCTGAAGCTCATCAGCTTGGGAGACGGACAGCACACTGCCTCTGAGGTCAGGGATGCCATCCTGGATGAGATGGCAATTTGTTTATCCCCGCTGCCCCTGGGGCCAGGCTTTTTTGTCTTGTTGGAGGGCTCTGGAGCTTGCCAGCCTCCAACACGTTCCATGCCTGGCCCACGTGTTCAATGTAGTGGTGCAATGATTTTTAAAAACATACCCCAAATTAGCTGAGCTAAGGGTGAAAGTGCGGCACTTGGACACCCACTTTCCCAAGTCTACAGTACCTGGAGCTAGCCGCAATACACTCCAGCAAGGCCTACATCTGCCTGAAGCACCTACTGTTGTGCGAGGTCACCACACGCTCTAACCCTAGATACCGTATGTTCAGCAGGGTGTGTGAGCAGCAGAGACCTTTGATGGAGTACCAGCTACAAAACCCAAGGGTTCCTCAGTCAGCTCCCTCACTTTCTGCACCATGAGTTTCCATGGGTGGCAGACTTATGGCTAGAGGCACAGGCATGGATAGGGGTGATGTGTAGGGGCAAAAGCAGTGTGGATGTGGAGGCAAGCTAAGCAGCAAAAACTGGGGGTACAAGCAGCCGGTGGCATCATCACTGACAAGCACAGCTGTCTGTCAGCTGACAGGCTGACTTTCACCAAAATGAACAGACAATGGATAGACTCATCATATACATGTCAGTTACATGACAAATTTAGTGCAATTTGCAAGTCCAAGATGGTTTGGAGATCTGCGGAGAGGAATCTCACCACCTCTTGCGGGTGCCATCATTTGGAAGGCAAGCCCTGGGCTCAGTGGGTGAGAGCAAGCGCAGGATAATCGTCGTTTGGCCTGGCGGCCACTGCCTCTCCCACTGTTGACAGGGCTGGCGCTGCAGTCCAGACCAGCAGCCAGGACACCTCCACATCTGCCTCTGACACTTTGGGGAGTTCACCCTTATCCTCACCTTTTCCTGCCATTTCTCCTTTTGCCCGCACCATCATGAGCCTCTTCCCAGCAACTCCCCATCTCCCAAGCCTTTCATTTCATGCTAAAGTACAGCGCAACCCACCCACATGCCCAAGGCTTCAACGGCCTCATCTCAAGAAATCTGGCCCAGGAGATGTTGGAATCCCGGCTGGGGGACACTCTGCCCTTTTTGGGCAGAGTGTCTACTGCGCCACCGCACTGTGCCGTCCACACCAGCACTTCCCCCAAACATGAGGCGGTCCCTAAATTCAGCGCTTAGCCCTAAAGTTCCATGTGACCAGTTACGAATGGACAAGTGCATGCGGACAGGGACGCTACCTTTCAATTTGGGCACAGTGGTTGAATGTAGTTGAGGCGTGGACCGGGTCGCAAAATGTGGTGGCCTGACTTGTCTCCCCACACAACATTCCTGGGAGGAGGGCTGAAACACCACCCTCCTCCGCTGTTAAATTGACCCCAGCTACGAGCTGGAAACGCTGCAACACTGGTGTGGGGAGACGTCAGCGGGCCGTGCTGAAGCTCATCAGCTTGGGGGCCAGACAGCACACTGCCTACAAAGTGAGTCATGCCATCCTCGATGAGACGGCAATGTGGTTTTTGCCACTGCACCTGGGCCCAGGCATGTTGTCATGTGTGATAATGGCCGTAACCTGGGATTGGCTCTGTAGCTTGACAGCCTGCAACATATTCCATGCCTGGGCCACGTTTTTAACTCATTGCTGCTAATCTTTTGAAAAAGGTACCCCAATGTTCCTGAGCTACTGGTGAAAGTGTGGCGCTTGTGCGGATAGTTTTTAAAGTGTATAGTTGCCGCTGCTAGCCTCTATGCACTCCTACAACGCCTGTACCTGCTGGAACAACGGCTGTTGTGCGACGTCTCCACACTGCTGGCACTAAACATATCATGTGTTGAGCAGAGTGTGTGAGCAGCACAGACCTTTGATGTAGTTCCAACTCCAAAACCCTCGGGTTCGTCAAAGTCAACTCCCTCAGTTGCTCAACCATGAGTGGCAGACTTATGTGAAATCCCATCCCATCCATTGCACTGGACACGAAACATTAGCATGCGCTCAGCACAACTTCGGATATGGCAGCTGCGTTAAGCAGGGTGCAGGGTACAACACAGACCAGGCCCGAGCACCAGGAACAGGTGTTAGAAATACTGCAGCATCTGCCATTTCCTTCCAATTTTGGGGTTTTGGACCCGCCACCGACTTGTCTGGACCTAAGTGGGGATCATGAGACACAGTTGCCATCAAGGCAAGCTGTGGTCATGTGCGGTTTGCAGTAAGGGGGCAGTGCGCAATTGGAAGAGGAGTTGGTGGATGACGAGGCCACCGACCCCACATGGACAGGGGTGATGTCTAGGAGCTAAAGCAGTGTAGATGTAGAGGGAAGCTAAATCAACAAAAAACCTGGGTAGAAGCAAAGGCATAAACTGGGGTGATGTTTAGGGGCTAAAGCAGTGTAGATGTGGAGGGAAGCTAATTCAACAAAAAAAACAGGGTAGAAACAAAGGCATAAACTGGGGTGATGTTTAGGGGTGAAAGCAGTGTAGATGTGGAGGGAAGCTAAGCAGCAAAAACAGTGGGTAGAAGCAAAGGCATGCAAAACTCTACCCTGTTGGAAGACTTATTCCTAGGTCTGGAACACGTTAATGGCCCCCCTGGACAAATTACTGCCACTCAGGGGCCTAGTGTCACCAGGAGGGACTAGTATAGGCGCATGTTGTGGGAATACCTGGCCGACACCAGCTCTGTCCTCTCCGATCCCTCTGTGCTCTACAGCCTAAACTTATTTTCTCATCTTTTTTTCTGAACTGCACATCTCTTGCCTGCTTCCTTTGGGATCTTAGAAATGGTGGTCCACTTCCACAGATGGTAACTTCAATAGACAGTGTAACGGGAGTAGCTGAGGGATCGCTGTCTTAACCACTTTTTGGCACAAAATTAACTTCCAAAGCCAAATATGGTGCAAGTATATGATGCAAGGACACCTACACACCTATCTCTGACACATTGGGGAGTTCACCCTCATGAGCCCTTTTGGCCTGCACCATCATGCGCCTCTTCCCAGCCACTCCACATTTCCCAAGCTTTTCATTGCAGGCAGAAGTACAACACAACCCACCCCCATGCCCAAGCCTTTAACAGCCTCATCGATAAACTGCTGGCCCTGGAGATGTTGGTGTTTGTTTATGCTTCTGGAGACCCAGGCCTTCCGTCAGCAGATGGCAGTTGGGGCACCTCCCTATGCTGGGCCTAGCCGTTACTACTTCTCTTGGTGTGCTGTCTCTGCCTTGCGCCTGCATGTGTCCCATAACATCAGTCGGGCCCAGAGCTCTGCGCTTTGCTGCAAGGTCCACTTGACCACCGACACATGGACAAGCGCCTGTGGTCAGGGATGCTGCAGTGCTTATCTTTAATGACAGGCAGGGTGAATGTGGTGGAGTCTGTTCCCCGGGTGCAAACTGGGGTGGCCTATCTCCTCTCCCAGGCCATGGCAGGAGTAGACTGAAACCCTACGACGCTGCTACCTCCACCACAGCTACTAGCGGCAAACGCTAAAACACTGGCGTGGGGAGACGTCAGCAGGCGGTGCTGAAGCTCATCAGCTTGGGGGACAGACAGCACAGTGCCTCCGAGGTCAGGGATGCCATCCTGGCTGAGATGGCATTTTTTTTTTCCCTGCTACACCTGGGGCCTGGCATTTTTGCGCCTGTGATAATGGCTGGAACCTGGTAGCAGATCTGGAGCTTGCCAGACTCAAACACGGTCCACGCATGGCCCACGTTTTCCAACTTGTTGGTGCCATGTTTCTTTGAAACCTACACCATTGTGCCTGATATACAGGTCAAAGTGGGGCCATTTTCGTAAGTGAGAACTAGCCTCTGCTAGGCAGAAAACATTCAGAGCACACTCCTCTCATCTTCGCACCGTTGGCTGGCGGAGGAAGACGAGGGGGTTGGAGTGGCATCTGATGTCCCTATCCCACACGAGGCTAGAGGGTGCACTTCAGTGCATCCCATTGCTTCACCACAAATGGTGTGAAGGGGAGTGGAAAATGGAGGAAATGGAGAGTGACCCTTACAGTTGGGGCCAGCAAAGGCATGCCAAGTAACACACTGGCACACATGGCTGACTTCATCTTGGGTTGCTTTTCAACACATATTTCACATCATGAAGAACAAATAATACTGGATTTTTACAAGCCTCGAACCCCGGTCTAGGTCTAATGTCTGTTCCTTTCTTATATTAGGGGAGAGGGAAAAAAAATTACTTCAGTGATACGTTTAGCGTACATAGACTGACTATTAATGTGTATCCCACTTAGTGTTGTTAGGGTTACACACCGTCACAAACTGGCTAAAGCTTCTATAGCTGTTAATAAAGTCAACATAACTTTACGGTATCCAAAAAGACAGCTGGTACCGACAGAGAGCAAGACAAATGTCAACCAAAGCTGTGAGCTCTGAACACCCACAGTGACTTTGGCGTCATCATCATTATAAGGGAGCGGGTGGTAATAAATAACTTGGCAGTGCCTAAAACCCAAAAAGCTTATACAACTATATTTACATTAAGATACACAAATGACACTTTTCAGTAGCATGTCATGAGACAAGCTGATAAGCTCTTCCTTTGTGCAGTGCTATTTGAAAGTTAAACGCTGCCTTTATTTTAATTCTGGAGAAGGTGCAGACATTAGATTTAGAACATGTTGTCTTCATTGTCCAAATCCTCTATATAGGTAACGTGTTTTTCGGGCCGAGCTGTCTGGGAACGAGCTGGTGCAGCACTGACAACCTGGGTGAATATGGCAAGAGCCTGAGATGTAGGGTGAATGAATCCCCAAATTATTTGTGGAATTCCCAGTGAGACAATGGCACTATCTACCAGTAGCAAAAATTGTGGGTGCACGTAACCCCCATATATTCTTTGAATTACCAGTCAGAAACTGGCACTATATGGCAGTAGCAAGAAATGAGGGTATTTGTAACCCCAATATATTCTTTGAATTCCCAGTCAGACAATGGCACTATATACCAGTAGCAAAAATTGTGGGTGCACATAACCCCAATATATTCTTTGAATTCCCAGTGAGACAATGGCACTGTATAGCAGTAGCAAAAATTGTGGGTGCACGTAACCCCCATATATTCTTTGAATTCCCAGTCAGACAATGGCACTGTATACCAGTAGTAAAAATTGTGGGTGCACATAACCCCAATATATTCTTTGAATTCCCAGTGAGACAATGGCACTGTATAGCAGTAGCAAAAATTGTGGGTGCACGTAACCCCCATATATTCTTTGAATTCCCAGTCAGACAATGGCACTATATAGTAGTAAAAATTGTGGGTGCACATAACCCCAATATATTCTTTGAATTCCCAGTCAGAAACTGGCACTATATACCAGTAGTAAAAATTGTGGGTGCACATAACCCCAATATATTCTTTGAATTCCCAGTGAGACAATGGCACTGTATAGCAGTAGCAAAAATTGTGGGTGCACGTAACCCCCATATATTCTTTGAATTCCCAGTCAGACAATGGCACTATATACCAGTAGTAAAAATTGTGGGTGCACATAACCCCAATATATTCTTTGAATTACCAGTAAGACAATGGCACTGTATAGCAGTAGCAAAAATTGTGGGTGCACGTAACCCCCATATATTCTTTGAATTCCCAGTCAGACAATGGCACTGTATACCAGTAGTAAAAATTGTGGGTGCACATAACCCCAATATATTCTTTGAATTCCCAGTGAGACAATGGCACTGTATACCAGGCACACCGTTGGAACGGGTATCGGGGGTATATATCGGGTATACGGGAATACACTGACAGTGTATTCCATTCAGGATCCGCGGAAAGCTGGGTTGCGGCGATTGAGCCAGTCAGTGCCACGTTACACTGACAAGCTTCTCCCTGGAATTTAGCTCTTATAAGAGCTGTTGGTTGTCTTCTCCTTCCTATCTAGCCTGTCCCTGCCTACCCAGAATCTAACCCCTAGCTAACTGAGCGGAAACCTCCGTCCCCGGTGAATTGCAAGCTCAGAATGACGCGAAGCTGGGCGTCGCTGTTCTTTTAAATTAGAGGTCACATGTTTTCGGCAGCCAATGGGTTTTGCCTACTTTTTTCAACGTCACCGGTGTCGTAGTTCCTGTCCCACCTACCCTGCACTGTTATTGGAGCAAAAAAGGCGCCAGGGAAGGTGGGAGGGGAATCGAGTAATGGCGCACTTTACCACGCGGTGTTCGATTTGATTCGAACATGCCGAACAGCCTAATATCCGATCGAACATGAGTTCGATAGAACACTGTTCGCTCATCTCTAATTAGCATTCGTCTCTCCGTCGTTCATATCTGCATAGGGACCTGAAATATGGAGAGCCCATCCGCTGAAAAAAGCGGTTATCCATGGACCCCATAGAATATAATGTGTCAGCAGAGAGAAACATCCTGCAGGGAGGTGTAAGAGTATGAGAAGACATAGCAGTCATCGGAACAACTTTCTAATGTGTATAGCCAGCCCTACCCTTTTATTTGGCGAGGGATGACATTTTAAAAGGGGTTTACTGAGCCCCTATAGTGTTTTATACAGATACTAGATGCCTAGAAATGTGAATAAAACCTGTTTTACATAATGGGTAATGTATAATATGTGTTACAAGTTACCGTAGCTGTACAAAATCCTCATGTACTAGTTGATTCTGAATTATATAGTGTGTATTGAGGGCGTGTACTGCTACGTAGTGATTTTTGTTTTGCTATCATCAGAGATCAAACACATGCAAAACTTCTTTCTAGAAAAGTGGAGAACATTTTTTGCCCTTGGCTAATCATGAAGCTTGCGCCGTGTTCTCTTAACATGAACATAATGAAAATGTGGCACATTACAAATGTTCGGCTTTATTTGCCTGCCCTGATGTTTCCATGGCTGCATGTATTTGCGTTGACAGTTTGCTACGCTTCACGGCTGCCCCTAAATTCTGTTTTTGAGCCTGTGAAAGTGACATTTATAGACAAAGAGGCATTTGTATCAGATGAGAGAATTTGTGTGCCTGACTTTGTTGTTAGAACTAAGAAAACAGTAACCAGTGGATAAAAGCAATTTAGCAGTGTTGTATATTTAGATTAGTGATGTAGTATCAATATGCATTATATGAACGCTAGTCTGGTGGGACTGAACACTCTTCATGGCGGTTGTCCCTACACTGTCTAATGGCAGATGCCAGGAGAATGAAGGATTGTGCATCATTTGTTCTCCTAGGAGAAAAGCGGCCAGTAAAGTTGTCTGGTGAGGACAGAAGTGTCTAGCACAGGCTAGTTGTCCTTTCCCTATTGAGAACATTGAGCATGCAGATGTATTGGGGGTGGGTTGATAGGAATATCTGTCAAGAGATAGAGTGTGTTCAGCTGACATCAGTGAAAGGTGTTTGGCCACCTCTAGGTATCATCAGTCACATTCAATATAAACAGTGTATCTGCTGGACTGTTGTAAAGAGTCAAATTAGTAGGTGTTAGGAGATTTTGACATGTTTTTCTTAATGTAGCATTGATGCGCACTGCACCACAATACTAAGGCCATGTTCACACCTTGTGAATTCTGTTAGGATTTAAGAGTGGAAACCAGACCACAATCCCCAAAGCTTCACCCTTTAAAAAGGACCTTTCATGTCTTCTAACAAGGGACATGTTATATACCATAAGAAAACTGTTCTTGCTCTGAATTCAGCAGACTCTCTTCTTTGTAGCTTCTCTGTTGCAGAGATATCTGTGCCATAGATACAGATATAGTTTTGTTAATTCAGGACACCCTACAGTAGGTTATTCCCATCCCCTTGTTTCTGATGCTGACCCCTCATCCTATGTTTTTTAGTTACTGCTGACTTGTTTTTGGAAGAGTTTTGAAAATCAGAATACCACTTTAAGGCTACGGCTCCACATAGCAGGCTGCAGCAAAAAGACGCAGGGTGGCAAGGCATGACGGTTTTTCCTGCTGTACTTTTCTCAGATAGTCTGCAGAGTTTTCCTCTGTGGACTTTGTTTCAGTTATACCTATAGGGAAACCACTGGCTTTTCCGTATGTATAATTGACATGCTGCGACTTCCGCAACAGTTATTTTTTTTGCAATGTGTGTATTCACTAGAATCCCATCCACTTTGCAGTAACGATAAAACACTTCGTGACACCCCAGCCTAAAACTTTACTCACACCATCATTGTGTAGTACGTTTGGTGAGGTCTTTTGAAATAAATGGTTCTAGCTGTAGATGACTAGTTGTTAATGTAGACAACTATAGAACACTGTGTACAAATGTGAATTCAACCTGGCCCAGAGGTGTAAGTTGAAGCTCCTCGGTCCCAATTCAAAATCTGTAAGGGGGCCCCTACCTACACTGCTAGTTAGAATAGTTAGTATACTTTATGTAACAGAAGGACCTATGGAGCCCAGTAGGGACTCCTGCACCACTCTCTGATATGGCATAAGGAGGGCAGGGAACTTCATTTTTGTGATATGTTTGACTTAGTATGGTAATAACATACAGCAGATCTCATGTTACTAGGTTTCTATAATAGAAGTGAGCAGTGTTTGACCTCATAATACAGTTAGCGGAGAACACGTACATTGCTGAGATTACCCTGAGGCACAAAGCATTTTAAACAGCTTTTAGTTGGTATCAGTTAACAAAACGGGTTCTTTTAGTTTTGGGGGATTTTTTTTTTTTACTTTATAATAATATTATCTTTTTCATATTGTTTATATCAATTGTCATCCTTTTTATGCCTTTTTTTTTTTCACTTTTTAGCTAAAGAAGTCAGGAAAAGAGCCAAATCCTATGGTACAATTATCAATACAAGACGTGACACATGAAAGCAAAGTAAGTGCCACTGTAGTAACGTTCACTTTCATACATATGGAGAATAAAATAAAATGTTAATAAAGATATAACACATCAGGATATGGGACTGTTCATTCTGCTTATAGAGGACCTTTCACCAACTCCAGTTTTTAGCATCTTTTAAGCTAAGGCCCCACATTGCAGAAAAGCAGCTTTTTTTGTTGCAGATTTTGCTGCGGTTTTTTGAGCCAAACCTAGAAGTGGCTACAAATGAAATGGGAAATATACAGGAAGCATTTATAGTTCTCCCTTCTGCTCAATCCACTCCTGGCCTTGGCTCAAAAAAACGCAGCAAAATCTACAACAAAAAAAGCTGCGTTTCCGCAATGTGGGGCCTTAGCATTAGTAGGTTATTCAATGCAGTTATTGTTGATGCCTGATATGCTATTTAGTCTCCATAGTATCACCTGAGCAGTGTCAGTTAGGAGCAGGCAAGAGGATGTGAGTCAGAGCGCCAATCACAGGTAGACCGTGACAGAGCACAGAATCGCACCCCTTGTCTGTTCCTGTCTGACACTGCCCACATAGCATTATAGAGCCTGAATAGCATATGAGGCACCAAAACTAACTGCACTTATTGCTCAGGAACAATGGGGACTAGAGAAAAAATTCTAACTGTGCTGGAATAGGAAGAGCAGCGCAAAGAGCTGGGCGTGGCGGAGGCGGTGAAAGGTTCTCTTTCAGGGATGAGTGTACATGATCACGTATCACAATGAGATCATGATTAAATACATTTTCACAGCCATTCTAAGTCAATACAATCTGTTAGGATCTGCTTATAAATGGATCTGTCATACTAGTCTTTGCTACATTTAAAACAGAATTCATGACTGTAATGTGAACAGAGCCTAACAAAGTGATTTTAACCTTGTTCCTGTACTGATGTGTATAGCATTGAAGTAATGTACTGTGGTGGTTGACTTTGCAGACCGTGTGGTTGACAAATAGTCCTGTATGGGAAGAGCCTTTCCGATTCTTTCTACGCAATCCTAACCATCATGAGCTTGACATTCAGGTGAGATCAGATATTTTCTAGTACTGCTACTGCACTTTGCAAGATGCAAGGCTGATATACAAAGAGATGTGTGTTTTTTTTTTTTTTTTTCTTCTTTTAACCAGGTTAAAGATGATGATCGACAGCAATCATTGGGATCTTTGTCAATTCCACTAGCGAAGATCCTTTCCGCTGATCAGTTGACGCTAGACCAGTGGTTTCAGCTTGAGAGCTCGGGACCAAGAAGCAGGATCTATCTGAAGATTGTAATGAGGGTAAGGCTGTGGTCATTCATCGCCTAAGTCTGCTTTGCAGTTTTCATCAGAAATCATCAGACTAAAAAGTGCTGCAAGACTTCTTCAGTCATCTCTCCGCATGTGTTCATTCTGTTAGTTTTATTATTTGCTCTGATTTATATAACTACAGTCACAAATTGAACTACTCTTTTCCTGTCACATAGATTCTGTATTTGGACCCCACTGTTTGTGCAGTCACTGGATCTGAAACCTCTGATATTGAGGAGGCAACTTGTGGGTCCAGTGTGGATATGCCCCCAAGACCAAATAAAACCACCCTTCCCGAAAACTTTGGCACAGAGGTAAGATACTATGTTATATTTCAATGTTACATAATTCTTACATATGTAATACGTAATTCAATTCCATTTTAAAATATTTTGGATAAGACATAGAATTTAGCCTGAACCATAACTTAAAATGCTAGAAAAGAGGACATACAAAGTAACATATTGGTGGGAATGTTTCCTATAACAACCTAGATCCCCTGTGCACCAAAGTGGAGATGTTCCTGATTTATTAAGATGCATGCTACTTAATAACTTACGGACCTCCATATGTGCACCAGGTAGGAGCCATACCTACATTGGTACAGATGTAAGCTATGGTTTTTATTTATTATGAAGGACTCCTGTATATGTTTCACAGATAAAAATAGGTAACCAGCATCATAGCTTTTTTGTATCAGAATTTTTTTTTTTATCCAGATGGATGACTTATAAAGATTTGACTTTTTCCTAAAAGAAATGATCTGTAACATTTTCCTTAAAGAGGATCTTTCACCTCCTGGGGCACATGCGGGGTAATACACCTCTAGTAAGCCGACAGTGCGCTCAGCGTCATAGCTGGGCGGTAAGGAACGCCCCCTTTCACAGTACAGCGCAATAGACTCTACTGTGAAGAGGGGCGTTCCTGACAGACTGTCAGAAACGCCCTTCTAACAGTGAAGAGCTACAGTAACAGCACTGATAGCTCTTCACCGGGAGCACAGAACAGGGAAGCCAATAGTGTTCTGAATTCAGTGCACTGTCGGCTTTCTAGCGGTGTATTACACCGCATGTGCCCCAGGAGGTGAAAGGTCTTCTTTAACTAGAAAAACGTATACATTTATTTCTGGAAATATATTGCCATCAGTCATGCCTAATGGCCTTAGAGGTGCACTTTTTTGACTTCTAGAAGAATACTAAGAACCATTGTAATTGTGTCCCATTGATTTAATGGGTAACATGTATCATTTAATTTTCCTTAGTACTGCAATACATTTACAATAGATTGGCAGTTGCACAGGCTTTTTACCCATCAAGAACAGCCGATCATGGGGCTCCCAGCAGAGAGACCTTACTTGATCTGTTTTTCTCCAAATTCCAGATTTCTTGTATATAACTGACCAAACTGCACACTAAGACGGCTCTTTCTTTCTGAATCATACTGTTTCTTTAGCTATATGACATTATATAGTACTTACTGCTACCTTATTATTCTTAGGCTATATTCAGCAAAAGCATGTCCTTATAAGTGACGTTGGCAGCGATGTGACATTTCCCGGGTACTGAATTTGCACAGAATGACCCATCATTATGCCAAACACAATACATTTGGTATTGTTAGCTGTTAAAGAAACAGAGCAGAGTAAACATCCTGCTTAGTAGCTCAGAGCTCTATTGTTACTGACAATTACTGCAGCGCACAATACAGACAGTCAGACCACAGACTCTGCAGGTGTATATAACATCCAAAATACACATTCATTCTAGTCATTGGTAGGAATCCAAGTACCTTTCACCACCTCCACTAACTCGCATAGAGGTGGTGCATGATTTTATACATTTGGCCACTGTGTATAAAGTCACCCAAATAGGAAGGCATCATTAATTTGACATTGTAAGGTTATGTCCCCATCTGCTCGTAGCATAATTTACAGTAATTGACCTTTAATAAACATGGGCATTATATATCAGTATAACTCCTTTAAAATTTCTGTAAATAACTTATATGTAACATTTTTTTTTCTCTTGAGTTAGAACGTACTACGCATTTTTGTTCTTGAAGCAGAAAACCTCATTGCAAAGGATAACTTCATGGGAGGAATGATTAAAGGAAAGTCTGACCCCTATGTTGTGGTACGATCTGGAGGGAAATCTGTGCAAACCAGAGTAATAAAAGAGACTCTGAATCCACGCTGGGATCAGACCTTTGAGGTATTATTTACATGCGGAGCTTTATGCTTTATACTAGGAAGCCTTTACCAGTGTATATGATACTCATACATTGTGCTTATTCTGCAGATATTGGTCACTGATGTCCCTGGACAGGATATTGAGTTCCTCTTGTTTGATAAAGATATTGACAAAGATGATTCTCTTGGAAGGTCAGTATTAAGATAAGAATTAACATCTGTGTTCTTAAAAATACCATCCAGGTCAGGTCCATAGCAAAGACAGAATGGTTAACCATTCCTGAATATAACTTTATTATAAACATATTATCACTCAATGGGATGAGCAGTTATAGCAATATCCGTATATAGTTCTAAAGGTCCTCCCTGCTGCCTTTATACCTTATAGACAGTGCCTAGTGTAGCTAGGAAAGTTGTTTCATCCAGTATTTCCTTCCTGCGGTACATTAAGTAATTGACAACTGTTCATACATCTTAGACTTGTCTTCACTAGGCAGCTGTTCTGTCCAATAGGATTCATTGAACAATGTACAGTTCCTGCTCTGAAGAAGCCTTCATGTCCTTGTACTACATGTTTGGCCATTCATTTAAATGTCAGACATGTAGTACTGAACCTCTACGCAAAAGAAATATGCAGCCTCACCCAGAGAGTATCTATAGAAAAAATTGTCTTGATGGGACAACACCTTTAAACAGGACTGGTCAGCTCCCCTGACATGACTTTTGTAGTAAATACTTAATTCCTTGTAAAGTAACAATTCTGAAGTCTGTTTTCTTTGTACTCTACGTTGTGCCATTTTTCTATTATTCTTCAGGAAAATGGATAAAATGACAACTAGGCATTTCTATTTCCCTTTTCGATGGGGTGTGTCTTTACACACTGTCAAACCTGTGGCGAACATTACTGAATGTGAACATACCTAGGTCTCAGGTTGTGGATGCCTCTCCTAATAGAAACTGGGGCTTAGATCTAAAGCTGGTTATACACATTAGATGCGTATTTATAATAATGAATGTGCTAGCAAAATAAGGTATAACCTTATTCAGGCCATTAGTTGTAGTTAACTATCAGAAGTTGGTAATTGAATTTTCTTTGCGTTCTTTTAGAGGTAAATAATCTCTAAGTAATTCAATATTTTAACTGCTCCAAATAATTTTACTTCACTTTTTATACAGAAAGAATTTCTATTTAGCAATTATTTTTTCTGATATTTTTTCATTTCAGCTGTAAAGTTGCAGTGAAACGCGTGCTAAAGCAGAAAACCATTGATGAGGTAATTTTAACATCCTCTGATCTACTCATAAACCACATACCGTATGGATATGGGTATGGATAGACAAAATGATAGAATAATGTTATGTGAATACTGAATTATTAGTACTGAAATAATCTTGCAACTGCTAAGCAATGCAAAACAACTAAGGGGGTGTTCACACTTGCGCCCCTGTCCGCCCTTTGGGTTTCCATCCTCATCCCCAGAAAATTTTAAAAATTGCATAGGGGACAGCTTGCCAGCGGTCAGTTTAAAAACCCCTTCAAATTAATGGTTTTTTAAAGCAAACTGCCGGTGTCTGTATGCAGTCTCTTCGTGGTGAAACCAGTTTTTTTTTTACATGGACACAAAGTCGGGCAAGCAGGACCTTGTCCATGCAAAAAAAACCAAAAAACTGTTTCACCGTGGAGAGGCTGCATATGGATACCGGCAATTTGCTTTAAAAACCTCTTCATCTGAAAGGGTTTTTAAAATGACCACCGGGAAACCGTCCCCTATGCAGTTTTTCTGAAGAGGACGGAAACACAAAGGGTGGACAGCAGCGCAAGTGTTAATGCCACATTAGGCATTGTAGCCTCCTATTAATGGTTCCATTGGTTTTCAGCAAGAAGATCTATTATTGGTGACAAAACCTCAAAAACCTTAACAGGCTCCATTATAAATGTATGGGGTCTGCTGGTCACTGTTTGTATTGATGGTGATGTAAATAGAATTCAGCAGACTAGACGTGCATCTGATATAATTATAAATGTCTGCTGTTTTATCTGCATTCTGTATATTTGTACGTCTGTATACTACTTATATCTAGCAGTTGCAGATAGGTCTAAAATCTAATTTGTGTTTGTATTGAATAAAAAAAAATCCCAACCTAGGGCTCGTTCACATGTGTGCCCGGTCTGCAGGTTTCCGTTTCCTGCACAAAAGAGAGGCAGGAGACAGAAGCCTGCAGGACTCTTTCATACCCATTCATTTGAATGGGTTTGAAAGCTGTCCGACCGTGAGTGGCGGTGAGCGTTTTATGCGCTCCACCGCGAAACCATTTTTTTTTACAACCGGACACAGAGTTGGACATGCAGTACTCTGTGTCCGATTTAAAAAAAAAATAAAAATGGTTTCGCGGCAGAGAGCTTAAAACGCTCACTACCACTCACGGCCGGACCCAGTCTTACAGGTTTCCGTCTTCTGCATGCAGAAAACGGAAACCACAGAACGGACTGCCGAACGCTAGTGTGAACCTGACCGGAGATGTTATCTTTACACATAGTCCTATAAGTTCTATATATTACATGTCCACTGTGGTGGTATTTTTCGTTATTTGATACCATAAATGAAAATAATGCCTAGCACATAGAAAAACACTTCTCTCACCTTTCTGACAGTGGCTGCCCCTGGAGGAAGTAAAATCAGGAAGATTACATGTCAAAGCAGAATGTTTGTCTCTGCTTACAGATCCTTCTCAGCTGGATCAGGTAATGCCTACATGTCTCCAGCCTGCCCGGGCCTGTACTGTACTGCCATAGTCTCTCCTCCAGCTGTTCTCTATACACCTTGTTCCTACTGTGCAGCTGTTTCTTCCTTGCTCCAGAACTGCTATCCTTCTCACATACAGTCATTACACCAGTGTTCTGCCCTTATATCACTTGTATATTGTTTAACTGTCCTTTTATTTTCTGTAGGCGCTGATGTTGAACAGCCTTTCTCAATCGGCCCATAGTGAAGAGTTCTCTACTGCTCTGCTATGTGTATATTTAGAGCGAGCCAGCGATCTGCTGGTGAGTTATTTAATATCATGGCTGCCCTTCATGTCTCGATCTCTCCGTACAGATTAAGAAATAGTTTGCAAAATATGTGTGTGGAAGTGTGTGTGTGTGTGTGTGTGTGTGTACAGACCAACTTATGTTCTGGTTATGTGTTTGGCTCCTACTCAGGCTAGAAATGCGGGTGTAAATTAGGCCCTCAAGTTTAGTGTTAGCAAGTCAGTAGAGTTGGTCCTATACTGACTGTCAGCTACTTAGTGTGTATGTGTCTCTGCACTGCCAATTGCTCCCAGTTTTCCCTAAAATATCAACTGTTAAGCGGGGATAGATTCTGGTGGAGTTTAGTTAGTGCTATTGAGGGACCTTATCTATCTCTTGTCCGCTACCTGAGTGGAGCTAGCGCGCAGTTTTGTGTGCTATCTCTTGGTTTTAATGAGAGTTTTCAACTTTTGTTTTAAACTAATCAATAAAAGTTACATCTTAAGTGTATTTATCCTCAGACATTCTATTCATATCCTGCAGATATAATTTATTTAGTGTTTTCAAAACTATATAGAAGTTGTAAAACAAAAAAGTGCCTCATAAAGAAGCAGTGTTATGCTGGTTTTCTTTGACATAAATGTTTTTATATACCACCTATGCAACTTTTAATGCCTTTTGCATTTGTAGCAAACGGAGGGTTTCTGGAGAGGGAATGAATTGGGAAGCAAAAGTCAGGCAGTTTTATTTTGTAACTGGATGGCAAAACCTGGCACCATAATGAAGCCATTTCTGATATATGCTATAAGGCCCGCTATCTTCTATTTATGCCACGGACTGAGTGGAAAATGCCACCCTTGTCTGAGTCAAAATGGAGGCATAGTGTCCATCACTTTTCTGTATAAACCGCCTACATGTCACATCATTCTTATATATTCATCCTTCTTCCATATATCACATATTCACTTGACTTATTGTTTAAACAGATGAAGAAAGGTGGCAAACCTCCTACTGCAAGTGCACAGATATCTGTGAGGAAAGCTACCCACAAGACTAAGGTACTGCCTATAACCTAAACCATAGAGATCTTACTTTATGTATACACTTTCCTGCTCTCCTAGTCTTTCCTGTTCGAGGACATTCAGCCAATGATTCCACTTGATAATTTACAATTTAGCTTTGATGTAACCTTTGACCTCCTCCAGGTAATGGGTGCACTGTGTATGTCTTGTGCAGGGTCCAAGGGGGCAGAAGTATAAATTATGGTTGGAGTGTTCCCTTCACGTCACTCTTCAATTATTATTAATTTCTACATATGTTTTATTATTCAGATTTGGAAAGCGTGACAACAAAGGTTTTCTTTATTCATCTATACTATACATTTTCATTGACATTAGGCTACATCAAAGAGCAGTGATCCTGTATGGGATGAAAGCTGTGTATTTCTTGTCAAGAATCCCAAAAATGAGACCCTGCAACTTCAGGTTAGAAGGTCATATTCCATGTCCAGTTCTTGAATGTAAAATATCTTTTTTATGTTGTCAGATGGAGATATTGGTTCTTTTCCTTTCAGGTTCAAGATGAGTCTAAGTCTCTTGGATCTCTCACCATTCCACTGTCTGACCTCTTGACTGCTGAGTCTATGACTCTTGATGGTTGGTTCCCTCTGAATTCACCTGGAGCGAACAGTGAGGTTCTCATGAGACTTAAAATGAGGGTGAGTCAATGATATTCTCCCCATGCACTAGTCTACACCGATACCTATTTAGTGCACAAATGCACTTTTTGCATGTCTCAGAATACAGAATTTTGCTGTTTTACACTAAAATTGCACTTTTGTTTCAGATTCTCTCTTCTCCTAATGTCAGCCCTGAGCTCCAGGCTCTTAGTCTTACATCTGTAACTCCAAGACCCCCTAGTCCTAAGAGTACACCATTTAGCTTAGAGTCTGCTGTGGACGATGAGACCTTTGGAGGAGAGCTGAGACAAAGGCTACCCAATGCAAACAGGTGAGAATTGCCATCTATACTGCTTGGTTAGCAATAGTCACATCACTCCCATGGATAATTTGATGAAAAGTATGAGTGATGATGTGCTAATATTGATGTGTGTCCTAAAGAAGAGGAGAAATGTGGCATGTGTGTAAATTTCTATATATTGTAATTATTCATACTACTTGGAGTATGATGAGAACTGTTCCAAATAATCAATCCAGATTTGTGGTTTTCATTGTTACCAATTTAGGATGCACAAGACCTATTGATCTCCTTTTATTCCAGTTTTTGGAAGGAGACTGAACACAATAACGTGTTGTTATAGAAATACTTATTTAGGATACAGATAGTGTTGACCCATTTCATTTGGGACTAAATACTAAAACATAACTTAATGATAGACTATTGAGAGGTCTTTAGTCGAGACGCATAGAGACTAAAAAGAGAGCATATATATATATATATATATATATATATATATATATAGATATATATATATATATCTTAATTTCAAAGGTATTTTAATAAATTGCAATAGCAAGTAGGGTTGAGCGATCAGGATCGGTTTCCGATCGGCGATCGAGTAAATTTCACGATCGGAATTCCGATCCCAATCTTTTTTAGGCGGGATTGAGGTCGAAGGTTATTTCCCACAATGCTTAGTTACTGGCCAAGCATTGTGGGAAAAGCTAACAATGTTAGCTACTAGAGATGAGCGAGTACTATTCGAAGCCGCCGTTTCAAATAGCACGCTCCCATAGGAATGAATGGATGCAGACTTTGCCGGTGTCCGGCAGCTTAACACCCTGTGCGCCGGCTGCATCCATTCATTGCTATGGGAGCATACGACTCTTCTGTTTCCTCCCTGCTGTGCCGTATACTCGGCTCTGCTACATCTCAGGGAGGAAACAGAATAGTATAGTCCACTAGAAACAGAATAGTCCACTTACTTTCACAGATCCGCTGCCGCTGTTGCTATCCGGTTCTCTCTCATTTACAGGCCTTCAGAGCGCCGTGTGCGCCCCTGCCTCTCAGGTTAGTGTTACAGACCTAGGAAGAAGGCGGGGCTTGTGGCTTAGAAGAGTGTGAGCGGCTACTGGGAGGGGAGACATGAGTGATGCACTCACGTCTCCCTGCCCTGCACCCTACCACACTCTCCTAAGCAACAACAAGCCCCTCCTAATCCCAGCATCTCTAACACTAGCCTAGAGAAGCGGTGGCGTGCACGGCGCTCTGCAGTCCTGTAAATGAGAGAGAGGAGAGGACCGAGAACAACGGAGAGCGGCAGCGATCTGTGCAGGTAAGTGGACACCAGGGGGGACTAAGTAGCCAGAGGATTTTTTTTTTTAATCACTACACAGCGTGGAGTCTAAAAATTAAAGCGTTCAATTTTTGGACACCACGCTGTTTAGTGAATAGGATCGTTTTTAAAATCCGATCTTCGATTATTTTAAAAAATCCCATTAATTTGCATCGGGATCGGGTTCGAATGGAAAATGATCGGAAATCAGATTTTAAAAACTATCCTGAAATCTCAAGATCAGCTCAACCCTAATCACAAGAGAACCCCACATAACAAGTTGTAAGTTACAAGGAAGCAATGGGTAAACAAGGGAAAAATTAAAAACACAAAAACATAAACCAGTCCACCAGTGGGGAGGATTAAAAAGATCTGTTTACTCCTAATCTGACACAGTAAATAATTGTATTTATATATTAATTCTGTAACACCCTTTTTTTTTTTCTAGAACAGTATGTCCTGTTCCTTTGTTGTTCTTCCTAAAAATGTATTAATAGATTGACAACTGGGTGTTTGGGGGAGGAGTCGTCTTGCATGCATATTGATCAATCACAAATATCAATAAAAATAAGAAGTTATTTGATGTTTTTCTATAGTGATCCAAATCCCATTGATGCCAATGCTAGCCAGATACGCGTGACTGTGTATTACCCAGCAAAAGAGGGCAAGCTTTTAGCAATAATGCACAGCTGCAGGTAAGCTTCATCTAGGTTTTCATGACTTTTATAGATCCTGCCATTAATATCTGTTTATTAGATATAAATATTCATTGGCTAATGGTGTAAATACCCTTTTAAGGCTGCTTATGGGTTTCCATTCGGCACCCCCAAAAGTAAACCCAATCTGCATGAAAAAAGCAATTACCTTAGGAAACCCGCGCACCCCATAGTTTATGATAGGATCCGCTTAGTTTCCGTTCGAAAAGGCTGAAAGATGCGGAGAGAAAAGCGCAGCAAACAGCACTGTTCTCTCCACATTTTTCATGTGGAGAGGGGAACAGAATCCCTCATACGCAGTGGCAAATATGAACCAAGCGTAAGATCAGTATGTCAGGCTGCCCAATTTACCTAGTTTAATGACTATAGTTTCCTTTCATCCGTAGAAGTTTACACTTATGTCTTTATTTAACCCTTTGTTAGGAATTTAAATGTAAGTTCCAAGGAGCTTCCTGATCCATACCTGTCAGCCCTCTTGTTACCAGATAAAAACCGTGCCACAAAACGGAAAACTAGTGTGAAAAAACGGACCATTAATCCAGAGTTCAATGAAAAGTAAGTATTTTTTTATGTTATAGACTCGGAGGAGCTCAGCAATTTGATGTATAATCTTGTAGGAAACCTTTCAGTATGACGCTAGGTTCACACTAGCGTTCTTCTTTCCGTTCTGTGCTTTCCGTCTTCTGCATGCCAGAAGACGGAAAGCACAGACCGGGTCCGGCCGTGAGCGGCGGTGAGCGTTTTATGCTCTCCGCCGCGAAACTGGATTTTTTTATCTGGACACAGAGTACTGCATGTCCGACTCTGTGTCCGGATTATAAAACCCGGTTTTGCGGCGGAAAGCATAAAACGCTCACCACCGCTCACGGCCGGACATCTCTCTCACCCATTCAAATGAATGGGTGAGAGAGACTCCTGCAGGTTTCCGTCTCCTGCCTCTGTTTTAGGCAGGAAACGGAAACCTGGAGAACGGAGTTCACAACGCTGATGTGAACGAGCCCTAAATTTGTCATTTACTCATGCAAATCTTTGCTCATTCTAGTTGTCAAGTGGGTGGTCCATTCAGTGATTGACAGCTATCTCAATATGGAGGATCGTGTAGGGCAGTCTGTTAATTCACTTCATGACTACTAAGCTCAAAATGAACAGAGATTTACCGGAATAAATCATCATATACTGAATCTTTCCCTAGAAAAAATTTGTATCAAACCATTTAACTTCTGCTCTTTAGTCCTACTTGTAGTCGGCATATAAAATTTTCTATTTGATAGGTTCTCTTTAAAAGGATCCTATCATTAAAACTAAATTTTTTTCTGCCTACCATGTAGGAATAGCCTTAAAAAAGGCTATTCTTCTCCTACCTTTAGATGTCTTCTCGGCGCCGCCATTCGGTATATAATCTGGTTTTTGTCGTTATGCAAATGAGTTCTCTCGCAGCACTGGGTGCGGTCCCCAGCGCTCAAACAGCACTGGTGGCGTCCCCAATGCTGCAAGAGAACTCTCCAGTGCTGCCTCATCTTCTTCAGGAATGGGTCTTCTTCCGGCAGTGGCTTCAAACTACTAGGCCTCGAGCAGCCGACTGCGCATGACTGCTGGACACAAGAAAATGGCCGCTTACAATACTGTGTAAGCGGTCATTTTCTTGTGGCCGGCGGGCATGCGCAGTCGGCTTTGCCCTAGGCCTGAGGTCTAGAAGTTTGAAGCCTCCGCCAGAAGAAGATGCAAAGAAGACCCGTTCTTGAAGAAGATGGAGGCGGCGCTGGAGAGTTCTCTTGCAGCATTGGGGACGCCCCCAGTGCTGTTTGAGCGCTGGGGACCGCCCCTAGTGCTGCAAGGGAACGCATTTGCATACTGACAAAAAACGGATTATATACCGATCTGCGGCACGGAAAAGACATCTAAAGGTAGGAGAATAGACTTTCTTAAGGCTATTCCTACGTGTTAGGCAGAAGAAAATGAGTTTTAATGATAGGATCCCTTTAAATGTTAGCCTTCGGTGTGAATAGTGACAGCTCCCTGTATTACTAACTTATGCTGGTATATACTGCAGACATGTCTTAACCAGGAGACTTGTGGAGTTGTCAGAAGCCACTAGAGATAAGGCCTCGTGTATACAGTATATCTGCATATAGGTTTGTATAAGCTACAAGTTGTACGGAGTCTATGGGGCCATACTGTACTGAATGATGTATTAAAGACAGATTTTCCTCTAGAAATATTAATTCTTAGGTAGCACAAGCCAGCGGTATTGAGCATTGAGTGCCTGCAGCTCCATAGTACATATTCTTAGGGACACAGTATGCCAATGTATGCATGTGACTCTATAATTCATTTAATGAGATTCTCACTTGTATTTCCTACAAGTTTACATATGATGATAGGTGAATTAAAGGTACATACTGGTAAATTTTATTTTGGAGCATCTAACTCTTACATACCCTTGTTATTCTTACAGGTTGGAGTGGGAAATATCATTGGAGGAAGCAGCGAAGAGAAAACTAGAAATCTCAGTGAAAAACAACGTGTCCTTTATGTACAGAGAGAAAGAGCTACTTGGAAAGGTACTGCTTATACTGGAGGCCGGGCATCATTCATTCTAGCTAAGGACTAGTTCACATGGGGCCAAAGGGGCGGATTTTGACAGCGGAATCCACGTCATAATCCACCCCTTTACAATGGTGGTCTATGGAGACCACTAGCGTTCTTTTTTCCGCTATCGGCAATTGCCGATAGCAGAAAAAAAAAAGCGAGCTGCCCTTTCTTCAGGCGGCTTCAGCAGCTCGCTGAGCCGTGGCTTCCGCCTGGCAGCTGCAACCTCCGGCGCTGGCCCATTCATTTGAGCCGACTCCGGGGTGGGGGAAGCTGCGACCGCGACATCGTGGCAGGCGGGTTTTGACCATATTTTGATTTTGCTCCCCGAGTCAAAATATGGTCAGAATCAGCCGCATTGCCCCCCGTGTGAACGAGCCCTCAGGCTGAAGCCACGTATTGCAATAAAACTGTGTTTTACATTACCTGCAAAGTGGAAGGGATCCTGACTAGGGCTGAGCGAATAGTATTTGTTGAATACTTCGCCGGCATAGGAATGCGTGTAATCGGCTGACGAAGCGTTTAACCCCTTGGTGTTTGGCCGATTACACACATTCCTATGCCGGCGAGAAATTCGACAAATACTATTCGCTCAACGCTAATCCTGACCAATCCTATCCACACAATGCAGGAAAAAAAAATCTTCAATTATACCTGCAGGAACCTTGATGTTTTCTGTATAGGTATAATAGGGGCTCAAAGTCTATAGAGAAAAAATTCTGTGAAAAACCATGTGAGGAAAAAAACTGATGCATTTATGCAGCAATTTATATTTTTTTTTTTTATATATGCTCTATTTTATTATCTTTTTTATTTTTCACATGTACAGCAATATATCTGTAAGTAATGTAATGCATATCTGTAATGCACTGGTTTCACAGGTTTTCTTGTCTACTATTACATGGAATGGTTTAAGCATTACACATGGCATACAGGGTACCTGGAAGAGGTACAAATACTTTGTTTTATATCATATGAGTCTTCCAACCAAAATTTTAAAACCTCGGAGCACACAATGCACAGCCCTGTTGTAGAGCTTACATTTAATACTGATGAAATCTGTCTCATCCTAATTCTATAGGTTATCATTGACCTTTCTCAGGTGGACTTGTCCAAGGGACTGAATCAGTGGTAAGTTTTGTCAATTTCAGAATTAACCACAATTTGTTCACATGAATTCCACAATCCAGTGTTCATGACGACTTTCCCATAATGTTAGATGAAACCAGAGTCCGGAATTTGTGATTTCAATAAGCCAAATTCTTAGTACTGTCAGCAGATGTCCAGCTGTCAGAAGTGTCTGGCAGCAGCTTCATACTTGCACACTTGACCAATATTTTAGGTTTTAGAAAACCTATTCTGTCTGGTCCATTAAATTTACACATATCATTCTCCATTGTTTATTAAGGACTGAGAATACTTTGTGATTTCCTTTTAAAGAAGATCTTGCCAAAACAACCCTGGAGAGTCATGTCTTGTTAAAGACTCCTTATTCCATGGAGGTGTAAATGTTGTGTTAGCAGTCATCTACATCAGTGACAGTGAAAGCAGTCTTTGCAGATCAGCAGAAGCTCAAGCTGTTATGTATATGTCACCTGGGTGTAAAAAAACAAAACAAACCCTTAATACATTTTTTTTTATATATAATATATATAGCGCCAACATATTCCGCAGCACTTTACAAATGCTTTATGAGAAGTATTGATTGTTGAACAGACTGCTGAAAAACAGCTCCAAAAATGACAGAATTACTGTTTGTTTTCTTCATTTCCAGCCCAGTGGAGAGTCTCACGTGATTCACAGAGGTCAATCTCTGGCCTATGTGGTTGCTCTAGAGCCATGTGCGAACCTATGGCACGTGGCACTCAGAGCCCTCTCTGTTGACACGTGAGCCGTTGCCGTGATCGCTCACGAAGGGCTAGTTCACACGTGAGTATAAGGGGAGGTTTTTGACAGCGGATTTCGCGTCCAAAACCTCCCCTTATAATGGTGGTCTATGGAGACCGCTGGGCTTCTTTTCTCCGCTAGCGGCGGGCTGCTGCTAGCGGAGAAAAGAAGCGACATGCTCTTTCTTCAGGCGGAAGCCGCGCGGGCTGCGCCGCACGGCTTCCGCCCGGCTGCAGCACCCTCCATGTTGGCTCATTCATTTGAGCCGACAGCGGAGGTGAAAGCCGCGACCGCGATGGTCGCGGCGGGCGGGTTTTGACAAGAGAGAGACGCGGCTCGTCGCGGCTCTCTCTGTGTCAAAACCCGCGTGGGCAGTTCACGTGTGAACTAGCCCTAAGTATCCGGTACATGATTTTTCACTAGTGAGCAAATGCTTCTTTCAGCTGTATGTGCAAATGCACATATAGCTGAAAACTGTCAGTGTAGGCTGCGGGTCTGTGGGACTGTGTCTTACACTGACTGCAAATGTGACCTTTGCCCCGGCGCAGGTGTGATGACATAAGCAATCAGCGCCTGCAGTCAGAAGAAGGACAACGCTACCTACCTGTTTTTCGTGGGACTGCATATAAGTAGGATATAATATTGGGGTGGCCCACAATATTATATCCTACTAATATGGAGCAAATAATTCTGTGTGGGCCCACTGTGAAGCTTATACTTTTGTGTGGGGTCACTGCACAGCATATACTAATATGTGAGGGCCAAAGTGGAGCAGATAATACTGTGTGGAGGCCACTGTGGAGCATATAATAATGCATGGGGCAGATTGTACTGTGTGGGGTCCCCTCACTATTTATATCACACAGTCTCTGTTTTATAGCAGACATGATATTAGTACAGACTGTAATAACATTTCGCGGTCACTATAAAACAGATTCTGTGCGATGTATGCGAAATAGTGAACATTAATTGTTCAGAAGTACCAAATGCAGAGTCTTTACCTCTCAGCACAAAGTTGTTTGTATTATTGAAAGCTCTATAAAACCCCATTCACAAGACTATATATTGCAGATCCGTAACTGTCTGCAGTTGTGGATCCGCACAGTATTAAGGTTAAATTGCCATGTTGGCACTTTGATAATTTAGTGGGTTTTGGGTTGCAGTTTAGGCACTCAGTCTCTAAAAGGCCATCACTGCTCTAGAGAAACCTGTGATCTATCGAAATAATGTCACTAGTCCCTAACCAGTATTAATGGAGACCAGTGATTGGCTATAGTGGTCACGTGAGCCTCTTCATTTATGGTAGTATAGCCTTTTTATATTCTACACTTACCCCTGATGCCCCAGGTTACCACTTTTACTTGGAGAACCCCTTAAAGGGGTTAAAAATAAATAAATATTTTGACTACCTTCACATGTCATTTTATTACAGTTCTTTTAGCCAAAGTGCGTAGAAGGGAACTGTTAAAATAAAGTACTTAATCTCCCTTTTTATATGTATTACTTTGATTTGACAAAAATGAAGACTTTAATAATTATGTGAAGTCCAGATACACACACACACACACACACACACACACACACACACACACACACACACACACACACACACACACACACACACACACACACAGTCTTCCCTTTCTAACTAATTCATTTTTGCTAGGTATGACCTGGGAGAGAGGACAAGTGTCTAAAGGTCGTCTTCAATGATATGAGCCATTATTCTCTTCTGGTGGACGTCACCTTCTGAACACCTCTCACATACAAGGAGGTGTGATGGACAATCTGAAGGCATCTCTAGCAGAAAACCTTTCTCAGTATCTATGAAGGCAAAGACATTCCTGGGATCTGCTCGACCTTACTGTATATGATGGGACCATCTTACAGCTTGGATACTAGGGCTGTTGTTGTTACATGTTATGTACAGCAGTCTGCTAACCCTTTATTTTATAGAAATTGTATATATATTGGTGTGGCTACCATAGAACAGCTGTGGATAAGACCATTTAGAAAGATGAGAGGGGCGGTTTACTGAAATTTCTGTATTCTTGTGCCTAGTGTTTAATTTTAGTTTACAAAAAGGGACATCCTCCTTGAAGTAGTCTTCAGTATATGTGTACCCTGGCGGCTGGGAACCTGTCAGGCTTGGATGTTCTTGATTTCATCATCTTTTTCATTTTAGCTTCTATGGTTTTAGTCAAAATACCATAGTTAAATCCACAGCAAATACATTTGGCCCCTTTTTATTTGTTTTTAATAGCTACATGGTCTGTCTTCGTATTTTTTTGTCTTATAAATCATAGTTAAGAAATATAAATCTTAGTTAGAGTTACATCTTCTAGACAAGATCTGTTTCTTTTACATCTTTTATGACTATTGAGGGAAATTTAATAACCCATCCACACCAGTCTTCTATAGAGGTACATTGTTCATTCTGCGTCTTGTTCAATACGAAAGTGGCGGAGAACAAAATGGGTCAGGGCAGATATACCTCGAGCTGACAAATTAGTTACATGACAGGAGTGCACCTGATTTATTAAGAGGACAGAGATGTGCCCCTGGACCAGATAGTGGCACACGGGAGAGGGGAAACTTTTCCTAATAAAATATTAAGGCATTTTGTCCCTCTTCTTTGTACTGTGATCTACAAAGATGTACAGGAAAGTGCAGATCTTCTGAGTACAATGTAGACCTAGCCTTAAGTTACTTTCCGTCCTTTTAACATTTCAGTGTTATATAGTATTTTAAGCTAGTGGGTTTTTTTTAATTTTTCGATTCTTTTTTGTAACCACAAGCTTTAGATATTCCACCCACTGCAAATTACTGCCTCACTTCTTTTTGTTATAGTATCCTAAGCTCTAATCTTAACTGATGCGGCATTCGTTGCGCTTTCATTTTTTTTTGTTCACAATTCAAGGCAAAGTACACCAAGTTTTGAGAACATATTCTTTCCATATTCCAGCAAATCACTGAAAATCATTAAATGTTATGATTTATACATTAGAATTAGGGATTTGCTATCAAGTGCCATCTTGTGAGATACATTCTCATGCAGGTCAAGAGACAAATGAATATGTGCATATGTGTCAGAATTATTGGTTTAAGCTGATGCTTGCTGCTTGCATTTGGTTACTATTCAGGTGAGTGATTACTGTATTACATGTTTAGCTATATGAAGGTGTACCAATGTTACCTGTTGATCTTGTCTTAAAAGTAAAAGCCTCTAAATTATCATTATTTAACAACTTTATTTTTCTTCTAATAGAGGAGACTCCCAATAAGACATGTCTATCAGTGTTTCATATCTCGGATCAGGCATATTGAAATTCAACATGCCCAATAATTCTTTCCGATTATGTATGATTATATGCGTATACCTATACTGGTTAGATCATTACCTGGAAGTACTATGCCACATATTAAGTGCTAAAAATGCATAAGGCAGGAGCTATCAGAAAAGAATCATTTTGTTCAGAACGTATTGTGTTGTGCTGAAGAAAGAGACAAGAATTGAAATAATTAAAAAAAAAAAAAAAGTGGATGCCATTATGCTAAATCCGTTTTTCCCTCAGTAGATAATGTTACCAAAGGTGTCTAGCAGAGAACTATCCAACTTTTCCCATAGTAGCAAACAGGCATAGTCAGCCTTCTTCAGCTTTACAGAAGAAACTGTGAGATAGTTGGACGTTTTATGTCATTTATATGTCGCCCTAACATCTACAAAAGCATCACATGGATAAGTGTGAGTTTAGCACATTTCTTACAGTAAATATGTCAGGTGATTCATATTGCCCTGTATGGTAGTGGGAGAGAAGTTGAGCTCTGTGATATATTGGTTTACAGAATCTGCTTCCGGATAGCTAAATAAAAACCACCTTAATCTGACCACACACAAAGATTGACAAGCTTTACCTGTATCTGTGTGTGGACAGGTGAGCAGGACTCTGTCTCTTCTAGGAGTCCAGTCAGGAATCAGTCTGCTGGGCAACAGTGGCTCAGTGGTTAGCATTGCACACTTGCAGCGCTGGAGGCCTGGGTTCAAATCCTGCCAAGGACAACATCTGCAAGGAGTTTTTATGTTCTTCCCATGTTTGCGTGGGATTCCTCCCACACTCCAAAGACATACTGATATGGTGGGGATTAAAAGGAATCGGTCTGCTTTCACTTAAAGGGGGGACCTTTCAAATCCTCCTGCATATGTGTTTTTTTTTATACCGCTAGAAAGCCAACAGTGCACTGAAATCAGCGCGTTGTTGGCTTTCCCGTTGTGTACCCCGGGGCTGAAGATATCAGAACTATTAGTTTCAGCACCGATGTCTGCTCAAATTCACATAAACCTAAATATCACCATGTCTCACTGTTACCCTGCTCTGAGATAGGGCAGTAGAAGTCACCTGAAAGGTTTGCTGTGAATAAAGTGTTTAACCTTTTGAAGGTTGTCTGAAATATACAGTTTAAGATATTTGACACTGTTACACTGTAAAAGGGAGACTACTGCCACCACCACGTTACAGGGCACAATACATTGATAACCAATATACCTCTGTTATCACTTTTGTAGATTTGAAGATAAACCACTTTGAAGTAATATGTAAATGAAGAAGTTGGTGCACTTAGGGCGTGCCTTCAGGTCCCAAAGCAATGCTCTCGCCCCTCGGACTCTTCCCCTCTGCTGCCTGAGATCTCACTGAGTAGTGAGGGTGATGTCATAACTGGAGGAGGAGGGGTCCAATCAGCATGAGTGGTGCTTCAGGAACAAAAAGGCATGCTCTAAGTGCTACTGTCTCATTTGCATATCTCAAAGTAGGAGAGTGTAATTAATCACATTAATTTGATTAATTTGCCAATTCAAAAAATTGAGATTCTGTTTTTTATTAGAATTGTGAAATTACTGTTAACCCTGCTATGGAGGCTGATATGTTCCATGAAGTCTTTCTCGCCTCCCTATAAATTATGATCAACAGCGACACTGTAGTCAGTAGTTGGGTTATAGGATGAGGAAACCTGCATCAGATATATCTGACAACTTCTCCCTGTGTCAGTTCACTAAATCTTTTTAATTTCCATGAAAAAAACATGAAAATTAAGATTAAAATTGTCCATAAACGTGAAGAAAATTGACATTTAGGCAGAAATCAGTCACTGTTATGTTGTCTATCACTGTAATGTGCTAGCAGCTGAATACGCAGCAGGGGGTATAGACTTCTAATATGTGGATCACGTTCATTAGAAACAAATTCCAAACCATTTACCAAATGTTTAAGCCTCTTTGCCCAAATCCACATTAGTAGATGGAGCAGCAATGTGTTAGTAGCTGGAAAATCACTGGTAAGCAAGAGCTGTGAATCCTGTCATGCTTAAAGAGGAACTTTCACCCCTCCACTCCAGCATATTGGGTGCAGTGGAGAACAGGTCTCCTTTAAGGTCTATTTATGGTTTCATCCTATTGTCTGCTTTTAAACAGAAGCCAGAATTTCGCTTTACTTTTTAATTTTTATTTGTTTTGTTTTTATTGACATTTTGTATTACACAAATAACATTTTAATATGCGGCTGTGAGAAGGATAAGCAATATTTGCACTATCTGTACTGATATGTATGCTTGTACACTGTTTTATTATTCCATTTGCAAATTGTTACTATTCATCCTGGACCATTGTTACTTATTCAATAAAATGGTCTCGCTGTGTTTTTGTGAAATTATTTAATTGCAAGACAGTCCTTGGCTTCTGTTGCTGTACTTTGACGTATATCAAAGGGATTGTCTGAGACCTAGACATAGGAGTAGAACTGCTTTTGGATGTATAACTGGTAAATGATTCTGCATCTGAATCAGCTGATCGGTGCAGGGTCCAGCTGTCAGAATCCCCCACCCCCCCAATAACACTGTTTGTAATACTGATAACTTATGTGGATAAGTCCTCAATCCCCATTATGCCTAGGCAGAGGTGTAGCTAGGGGTCTGGCACAGGGGGTTGCCATCCGCACACAAACATGCTCGAGTGTGTTCCCAACATAGGTATACCAAAATTATTATTATTGTTTATTTATATAGCACCATTAATTCCATGGTGCTTTACATTTGAGGGTTCACATACAGTACAAAAAATGTACAACTGGCACAACAAACAATGACCGGTGCAAAAGTATGGGCACCTCAACAGAAAAGTGACATTAATATTTAGTAGATCCTCCTTTTGCAAAGATAACAGCCTCTAGTCGCTTCCTGTAGCTTTTAATCAGTTCCTGGATGAAGGTATTTTGGACCATTCCTCTTTACAAAACAATTCAAGTTCAGTTAAGTTTGATGGTCGCCGAGCATGGACAGCCCGCTCTCAAATGATCTGAACTTTTCTGTTGAGGTGCCCATACTTTTGCACCGGTCAAATTTTTGTTTAATGCATATTGCACATTTTCTGTTAGTACAATAAACCTCATTTCAATCCTGAAATATTACTGTGTCCATCAGTTATTAGATATATCAAACTGAATTGGCTGTTGCAAACACCAAAATATTTAGAACTAAAAATGATTAAGATTAATAGGGGTGCCCAAACTTTTTCATAGGACTGTATATATATATGTGTGTGTGTGTGTATATATGTATATATATATATATATATATATATATATATATATATATATATACACAGTACAGACCAAAAGTTTGGACACACCTTCTCATTCAAAGAGTTTTCTGTATTTTCATTAATATGATTGATTCACTCTGAAGGCATCAAAACTATGAATTAACACATGTGGAATTATATACTTAACAAAAAAAAGTGTGAAACAAGTGAAAATCTGTCTTATATTCTAGGTTCTTCAAAGTAGCCACCTTTTGCTTTGATTTCTGCTTTTGCACGCTCTTGGCATTCTCTTGATGAGCTTCAAGAGGTAGTCACTGGAAATAGTCTTTCAACAGTCTTGAAGGAGTTCCCAGTGATGCTTAGCACTTGTTGGCCCTTTTCCCTTCACTTTGCAGTCCAGCTCACCCCAAACCATCTCAATTGGGTTCAGGACTGGTGACTATGGAGACCAGGTCATCTGGCGTAGCACCCCATCACTCTCCTTCTTGGTCAAATAGCCCTTACACAGCCTGGAGGTGTGTTTGGGGTCATTGTCCTGTTGAAAAATAAATGATGGTCCAACTAAACGCAAACCGGATGGAATAGCAATTTTGAATAAGTCTCCAACAGTGTCACCAGCAAAGCACCCCCACATCATCACACCTCCTCCTCCATGCTTCACGGTAGGAACCAGGCATGTAAGAGTCCATCCGTTCACCTTTTCTGCGTCGCACAAAGACACAGTGGTTGGAACCAAAGATCTCAAATTTGGACTCATCAGACCAAAGCACAGATTTCCACAGGTCTAATGTCCATTCCTTGTGTTCTTTAGCCCAAACAAGTCTCTTCTGTTTGTTGCCTGTCCTTAGCAGTGGTTTTCTAGCAGCTATTTTACCATGAAGGCCTGCTGCACAAAGTCTCCTCTTAACAGTTGTTGTAGAGATGTGTCTACTGCTAGAACTCTGTGTGGCATTGACCTGGTCTCTAATCTGAGCTGCTGTTAACCTGCGATTTCTGAGGCTGGTGACTCGGATGAACTTATCCTCCGCAGCAGAGGTGACTCTTGGTCTTCCTTTCCTGGGGCGGTCCTCATGTGAGCCAGTTTCTTTGTAGCACTTGATGGTTTTTGCAACTGTACTTGGGGACACTTGCAAAGTTTTCCCAATTTTTCGGACTGACTGACCTTCATTTCTTAAAGTAATGATGGCCACTTGTTTTTCTTTACTTAGCTGCTTTTTTCTTGCCATAATACAAATTCTAACAGTCTATTCAGTAGGACTATCAGCTGTGTATCCACCTGACTTCTGCACAACACAACTGATGGTCCCAACCCCATTTATAAGGCAAGAAATCCCACTTATTAAACCTGACAGGGTACACCTGTGAAGTGAAAACCATTTCTGGTGACTACCTCCTGAAGCTCATCAAGAGAATGCCAAGAGTGTGCAAAGCAGGAATCAAAGCAAAAGGTGGCTACTTTGAAGAACCTAGAATATAAGACATATTTTCAGTTGCTTCACACTTTTTTGTTACGTATATAATTCCACATGTGTTAATTCATAGTTTTGATGCCTTCAGTGTGAATCTGCAATTTTCATAGTCATGAAAATACACAAAACACTTTTTGAATGAGAAGGTGTGTCCAAACTTTTGGTCTGTACTGTGTGTTTATATATAATAAATATATATATATATATATATATATATATACTCACCGGCCACTTTATTAGGTACACCTGTCCAACTGCTCGTTAACACTTAATTTCTAATCAGCCAATCACATGGCGGCAACTCAGTGCATTTAGGCATGTAGACATGGTCAAGACAATCTCCTGCAGTTCAAACCGAGCATCAGTATGGGGAAGAATGGTGATTTGAGTGCCTTTGAATGTGGCATGGTTGTTGGTGCCAGAAGGGCTGGTCTGAGTATTTCAGAAACTGCTGATCTACTGGGATTTTCACGCACAACCATCTCTAGGGTTTACAGACAATGGTCCAAAAAAGAAAAAACATCCAGTGAGCGGCAGTTCTGTGGGCGGAAATGTGTTGTTGATGCCAGAGGTCAGAGGAGAATGGCCAGACTGGTTCGAACTGATAGGCAACAGTGACTCAAATAGCCACCCGTTACAACCAAGGTAGCCAGAAGAGCATCTCTGAACGCACAGTACGTCGAACTTTGAGGCAGATGGGCTACAGCAGCAGAAGACCACACCGGGTGCCACTCCTTTCAGCTAAGAACAGGAAACTGAGGCTACAATTTGCACAAGCTCATCGAAATTGGACAATTGAAGATTGGAAAAACGTTGCCTGGTCTGATGAGTCTCGATTTCTGCTGCGACATTCGGATGGTAGGGTCAGAATTTGGCGTCAACAACATGAAAGCATGGATCCATCCTGCCTTGTATCAACGGTTCAGGCTGGTGGTGGTGGTGTCATGGTGTGGGGAATATTTTCTTGGCACTCTTTGGGCCCCTTGGTACCAATTGAGCATCGTTGCAACGCCAAAGCCTACCTGAGTATTGTTGCTGACCATGTCCATCCCTTTATGACCACAATGTACCCCAACATCTGATGGCTACTTTCAGCAGGATAATGCGCCATGTCATAAAGCTGGAATCATCTCAGACTGGTTTCTTGAACATGACAATGAGTTCACTGTACTCCAATGGCCTCCACAGTCACCAGATCTCAATCCAATAGAGCATCTTTGGGATGAAGTGGAACGGGAGATTCGCATCATGGATGTGCAGCCGACAAATCTGCGGCAACTGTGTGATGCCATCATGTCAATATGGACCAAAATCTCTGAGGAATGCTTCCAGCACCTTGTTGAATCTATGCCACCAAGAATTGAGGCAGTTCTGAAGGCAAAAGGGGGTCCAACCCGTTACTAGCATGGTGTACCTAATAAAGTGGCCGGTGAGTGTATATATTAGCAGGTACCCACGACTTTGTTGGCGGTGGCGCTGAACCGCTTATATGCACGCAATCGCTGCTCCAGTTTCATGTCCCCCTATCTCTGCTCCCAGTTTCATGTCCCCCCATGTCTTGTTCCAGTTTCATGTGCCGCCATCTCTGCCTCCAGTTTTGTGCCCCAGTGTCATGTTGTTGTCTGTCCTGCTCGTTATGTGCCCTCAGTTTCATAGGCCCCTTATATGATGTGTAACACGAATAGGTGTACTCACCTTCCCACGCTCCCTCGCCGCTCTCTCCCTCTACTGAGGCCGGCACCCGGAGTTTGCTATGACAGGCGGAAGCCTAGCGCTGGCTCCCCGTCCTGTCAGTGGTGCGCTTTGATTGCAGCCTATGGCAGGTAGACTGCAAGTGAAGCGCCGGTTTTATGCAATGCACTGCGTAATACCGGCACCTCTATTGCAGCCTACGCAGCCAAGGCTGCAATAGAAGCGGAAGACTGACAGGCCAGGGCTTCCGCCTGTCATATCAACCTGACGCCGGCCCCGGAGACGCATGACATTTGTTCAGGGGGTTGGGGACCCTATACCAAGTTCCCTGTATAGAACATTATATGGTACCATTAGGAAATATAATTTTTTGGAAGATGAAGAGGAAAAAGCTAGAATGGCGGAAAGGGGGTAATATTCATGCAAAGGTAGCTGATCATATGTAAACGGCATCACTTATTTGTTGTAGATATTATAGGAGTTAGTAAACGCCAGACGCTGTGCCCTGCAGAAGAAAGCTAGATCAGCAAAGACTATTGAGTTTCTGTTCCACAGACTATAGATTACATTGTGTGATAGTGAACTGCTCAGAATACAACACTTGTGTTGGTCTGGTCACGTATTTGCAGACTTCCTATCATCTTCAAAATGAACTAAAAGATTATACAGTGTAATTATAAAAGAAAGGTTCTCTCACTCTCCCCGAGACTGAAAAACAACCCAGTGTTCCTAATCATACCTTACATACCTAACTCCAGTATCTACACAATTGGGTATGTACAGTTAGGGCCAGAAATATTTGGACAGTGCCACAATTTTCGCGAGTTGGGCTCTGCATGCCACCACATTGGATTTGAAATGAAACCTCTACAACAGAATTCAAGTGCAGATTGTAACGTTTAATTTGAAGGGTTGAACAAAAATATCTGATAGAAAATGTAGGAATTGTACACATTTCTTTACAAACACTCCACATTTTAGGAGCTCAAAAGTAATTGGACAAATAAACATAACCCAAACAAAATATTTTTATTTTCAATATTTTGTTGCGAATCCTTTGGAGGCAATCACTGCCTTAAGTCTGGAACCCATGGACATCACCAAACGCTGGGTTTCCTCCTTCTTAATGCTTTGCCAGGCCTTTACAGCCGCAGCCTTCAGGTCTTGCTTGTTTGTGGGTCTTTCCGCCTTAAGTCTGGATTTGAGCAAGTGAAATGCATGCTCAATTGGGTTAAGATCTGGTGATTGACTTGGCCATTGCAGAATGTTCCACTTTTTTGCACTCATGAACTCCTGGGTAGCTTTGGCTGTATGCTTGGGGTCATTGTCCATCTGTACTATGAAGCGCCGTCCGATCAACTTGGCAGCATTTGGCTGAATCTGGGCTGAAAGTATATCCCGGTACACTTCAGAATTCATCCGGCTACTCTTGTCTGCTGTTATGTCATCAATAAACACAAGTGACCCAGTGCCATTGAAAGCCATGCATGCCCATGCCATCACGTTGCCTCCACCATGTTTTACAGAGGATGTGGTGTGCCTTGGATCATGTGCCGTTCCCTTTCTTCTCCAAACTTTTTTCTTCCCATCATTCTGGTACAGGTTGATCTTTGTCTCATCTGTCCATAGAATACTTTTCCAGAACTGAGCTGGCTTCTTGAGGTGTTTTTCAGCAAATTTAACTCTGGCCTGTCTATTTTTGGAATTGATGAATGGTTTGCATCTAGATGTGAACCCTTTGTATTTACTTTCATGGAGTCTTCTATTTACTGTTGACTTAGAGACAGATACACCTACTTCACTGAGAGTGTTCTGGACTTCACTTGATGTTGTGAACGGGTTCTTCTTGACCAAAGAAAGTATGCGGCGATCATCCACCACTGTTGTCATCCGTGGACGCCCAGGCCTTTTTGAGTTCCCAAGCTCACCAGTCAATTCCTTTTTTCTTAGAATGTACCCGACTGTTGATTTTGCTACTCCAAGCATGTCTGCTATCTCTCTGATGGATTTTTTCTTTTTTTTCAGCCTCAGGATGTTCTGCTTCACCTCAATTGAGAGTTCCTTTGACCGCATGTTGTCTGGTCACAGCAACAGCTTCCAAATGCAAAACCACACACCTGGAATCAACCCCAGACCTTTTAACTACTTTATTGATTACAGGTTTACGAGGAAGACGCCTTCAGAGTTAATTGCAGCCATTAGAGTCCATTGTCCAATTACTTTTGGTCCCTTGAAAAAGAGGAGGCTATGCATTACAGAGCTATGATTCCTAAACCCTTTCTCCGATTTGGATGTGGAAACTCTCATATTGCAGCTGGGAGTGTGCACTTTCAGCCCATATTATATATATAATTGTATTTCTCAACATGTTTTAGTAAACAGCTAAAATAACAAAACTTGTGTCACTGTCCAAATATTTCTGGCCCTAACTGTATTTCTTACCCCAAAGCTGTAGTCATATCTTTGTCATCTGCTGACCCTAAAACCAATAGAGTTGCTTGGTTTCCCTTCAACTGGGACAATAGTTCATCACCACACTAGACCTTTTCCTAAGCACCATGGCCAAAACAGAGTGACTTGTCTTCATGTCCTCCACTTTATCCAGCAGGTAACACCAATAGCATCAGTTACATCAGGCCATCCTCACTGACATTAGTCCTGTCACCGAAAGATTACTTTTTTTTAATGTTCATTATTAGAGATGAGCGAACAGTAAAATATTCGATATTCGTTTTGAATTTCCCCTCAATATTTGACTATTCGAATAAATATCGGACCCCATTATAGTCTATGGGGAAAAAATGCTTGTTTCAGGGGATCTCACTCTTCAACTCAGAAGAGTCCCCAAGTCCACTATGACACCCCAGGAAATGATGCCAACACCCTGGAATGCAACTGGGACAGCAGGGGAAGCATGTCTGGGGGCATCTAACATGCCCAAGTCACTGTATTACGTCAGGATCCCTGTCAGCTTGCGATATACAGGAGCTGACTTTTTCCCATAGGAATGCATTGACCAGCGTTGATTGGCCGAATGCCATACCGAGTACATCATTCGGCCAATCAACGCTGGTTCTGCAGGAGGCTCGTCTGTGAGGAGGCAGAGTCTAAGATCGGACCAGAATGGAGACTGCTGTGGACCGATCTTAGACTCCGCCTCCTCCAGCAGAACCAGCGTTGATTGGCCGAATGCTGTACTCTGTATGACATTCGGCCAATCAATGCTGGTCAATGCATTTCTATGCTGAGATGTAGCAGAGCTGGCCATGCGCTCAGCTTGGCTACACCAGAGATGCAGCCGAGCTGGGCGTACGTCCAGCACTGCTACACCGGAGATGAAGCAGAGCTGGCTGTTCACTCAGCTTGGTTACACCGTAGATCGAGCTCAGCGCACAGCCAGCTCTGCTACACCGGAGATGAAACAGAGCTGGCCGCGCGCTGAGCTCTGCTACACCAGAGATGTAGCAGAGCTGAGTGTGCAGCAGGGTTCAGCACACACTCAGCCCTGCTACATCTCTGATGCAGTGTGTGCTGAACCCTGCTGCACACTCAGCTCTGTACATCTCCGGTGTAGCAGAGCTCAGCACACGGCCAGCTCTGCTTCATCTCCGGTGTAGCAGAGCTGGCCATGCGCTGAGCTTGATCTCCGGTGTAGCTGAGTTGAGTGCACGGTCGGCTCTGCTTCATCTCCGGTGTAGTAGAGCTGGCCGTGCGCTGAGCTCGGCTGCATCTCTGGAGTAGCAGTGCTTGTCCTATAGAAGTCAAAAGAGTCTGTTCTAGATCATTGTGTCTATGGCCCATGGTGCATCTTTAGGAGACATGAAGCCCCAAATTATTTTAAGCTTAGTGTTGTTGTGTAAGTACTGCGGTGGCATCTGCCACAGGGCCTGGGATCTTAGTATTTAAATATATATACAGTATATCCCCCAGTAGGTAATGGGCCCTATTTACTTACCAGTCCCAGTTCCTGCTCACAGGCCACCTCCACTTTCCCTTCTGCCCTTCAGGGGGACCCATGTCCCTCATATCACATTGCTGGGGCCCTCCGAAGGGAAAAAGAGAAAGCGGAGGTGGCTGTGAGCTCACTTGCCTTTGTCAGTAGGAGGTGAGCTGCAGTAACAAAGCCTAGATGGTTCTTTCTGCTTTTGGCCCTGTATAAAATATAGGATGGGCACCAGAGGCGGGCCTGTATAGCTGATCGCTCTGGGGGCTGGCAGTCAACTCCCAACATTCAGCTATTTATGCTCTGTCTTGAGGATCGGCCACAAAACATTTAAGTCTGAACAGCCCCTTTAATTGCTATCATCTTTTTTTTGGGGTGCAAGAGAAGCAAGAAGCCAAAGATGTCTATGTGGCAATTTTTTCAAATGTCTACAGTTATAGAAGATGTCACCAGTTAGTGCCTGGGTTTACATGACTGCCTCTTATTTGACATGTGAAAGGTAACTCATTCATGTGCCAGCAGTCACTGCCTCAGGTGAGTCCTGTGGTGGGCGGGGCTTCCTCTCAGGTAAAGCTCCACCCACACACACACACACACAGGACTTCTCCTCAGAATTATTTCAGGCAGTGATGAGAAGATGCATGCAGGGAATCTCTGTCACATTCTGTGCAGAAATCCCCACAGAAAGTAAATCAGGCCTTTTCATCAGAAACAGAAGAAATTATTAGACAAGACATGCAAGGAAAGGGCTGTGTGATATGTCAGTCCCTCTCAGGCTTACAAGATCAGCAGAGGGGAACAAGAAGTTGTGTCAATTCTATGGAGACCTTAAATTAATTTCCTTACAGTTTTTGGTGGGAAGTAAAGGGGGGGGGGGGGGGGGGTATAGGCTCTTCATATTCTTTCTCATGAATGAAAGACATTACTGACAGAAAAGAAGAAGAGAAGAAGCCTGGGAAGGGCTTCACCATATGGAAGTCCCTCAAGCTCAGACTGTGAGGAGAGAGGACCAGTATGACATGACTGACCACTGCCATAAGGGTCATTGTTCACACACTAAGGGCTAGTTCACTAGTGAATGCGTATTTTGGTCCTGATTTTGATGCGGGAAACACGTCAGAATCAGGACCAAAATGTGCCTGCCGCGGCTAGCCACGACGTCCGACAGTCGCAGCTTCTCACTCCGAAGTAGACCCAAATGAATGGGCCTAGTCCGGAGGGATTTTGTTGACGATTTCCCCTGTGGCGTACGCCTCAAGAAAGGGCAGCTCGCTAGCGGTCTACATAGACCTCTATTGTGAGGGGGTGGATTTTGAGGTGGATTTCACACCAAAATCAGCTCTCTCTTGCCCCACGTGAACAAGCCCTAAGACCTCAAACAACCCTCAAGAAGGGTTACCATTATAGGGCCCATTGTGGCTCTGGACATTTCCCTTTTCCTGAGGTAATTTATTGTAATCTCTTGTTTTCTCCAAACTAGATTGGAAATAATACAGGCTCCTGGATCCCACAAATCATCTGATAGACTACAATAGATGTTTACCTGACTGGATTGGGCATAGCCAGTTATGTGCCCTCTCTTACCCCATTTCTCATAGAGGTGGGCAAATTACACATCTCTTATAGGGTCATCTATTTGTCCTAGTAAACATTAGATCTAGGACAATGTCTGCTCCTTTGTCTTGCTGGATGTTTTATTACCACGTTGTCACTGTCTGACATTGCGCCTTTTTGATGTCTTTTTCTGTGCTCCGGTTCTTTTATTAAACTACATGTGCTTTTTTTCACACTGTTATGCTGCTCTCACAACTTTGCTTGTCTCACTGCTTTTTGGCGAGAAAAGGGGACATAGCTTAAATGGAGATCCTTTTCACTCTGTATTTATTACTTGGGCAAAATAGGCGTAAATGCAATCCGGTTCATGAGCAGTGGCAGACACACAGACAAGTGTGTCGTGTATGATGTGGTGATCAAATGGTTGAAGGGACTTGTGTGCCGTATCTCTTATGGCCAGTTAACCCTGCCATATCATATCACATACCCTTTGCCATTTTTGCCACGTTAACCATTTTGGATTGGTCTTGCCATGAGGAAGGGGCTACGGCCTTCAAACGCGTAGGCACCCAGTTTGTCGTCTATACGTCTGTCTCATCATGGTGTAAGTGCTATGTGTTTTTTCACTGGTTTCATGCGGTGTTGCGGATTGTCAGAGCGGTGGGGGTCGGCAAACATGGCTGCTCCGGAACGTTAAAGAGGTAGCCTCCTGGAGTATTGTTAAGGTGAGGGTGAAAGTGGTAAAGTATATGTAAATATGATTGTGTGGGGTTAGGGGCGAGACTGTAGAGGGTAATAGGAATTTTGTGGCTTGCTATGGTCCAAAGTGTGTGACATTGAAGAGATGGTGGTGTGAGTTTGGGTTTTGTGGAGGTCCTGGGAAAAACGTATGTGTGCTATTGTGACAAAAAGTAGCCTATTGCGCAATCCTGTGTAGTAACTATGTTTGTGGAAAATTTCAGCCAAATCGGTGGAGCGGGTTTTGCGTGATTGAGGAACAAACACACAAACATCCAAACTTTCACATTTATAATATTAATAGGATTAGCAGCTATCTACAATGATATACATTTAAAAAAAAACGCCACTGTAAATGCTGTGTGTGAACAACTAAACATTGCAGAATGCTTTTGCATCAAGCAGTCCGCAATACAGACTAGTGGCAGCAGATGGCGCTAGTGACAAGGAGTATGCCGGGAGCGGGGCCGCCGTCACAGCCTTGTGTAGTGTCTCAGGCTGGGCGTGGTCAGACCGGGCCGGTGACGTAGTCAGCAATAGAAAGCGCTTCCCCGGCCCACGACATTCACATTCCGGAAGAGGGACGAGCAGGCAACATGGTGAGTGGGGTGTCTGTGAGGTGTCATCCCCAGCCTTGTAATGAAGTAGTGCTCATGTCCTGCACACTGCAGCCGCCGGGTCCTGGGTATAGCGCCCCGCTGGGTTAATGGCGGGTGTCCTATAGGGGAGTGCAGTATGGAGCAGACTCACCTTTGCTCTGGGCTCAGTATACATATGACGTAATCTTTAGGCCCTGGCTGCACAGGTTATGGGTGTGGATGGGTTTTGATATTGCATTGGTGACAACTTTTCCTTCTCTTGTATCCCATAGTGTGACTTCCCAGAAGATCAGATCGCCGGTAAGTGAACGATCTCGTCGGTTGCTCCTAATAACTGGTGGTTTAGGGATCATTGCTGCTGTGTTTTTCCTGACTTCTTCCAGTCGTCTTCCATTTCCAGCACCCCCTTCACTTCTCATTCCTGTCTGTCTCTCCTTTCTTCTGGTGTCCAGATTGAATTTCCCCCCCATCTGATAGGTGGTAAGTGACTTGTGTGTTGTGAAGGATTACTACCCCACCCACCCATCCCTCCTCCCCATAGCAGATCCTACTAATACCTGTATTATGTATGTAATGTCTAATGTATGGAGCTGTTGGACAATCCGAAAGGGAGAGTACCCTGGATCATTAGATCTTCTCATCTGTAGGGGTTGTCCTGAACCTGGCCGTACATGTTAGGTCATTCTTTGGGTCTGACAGCAGGTCTGCAGACCTGAGGATTGGGCAGTTGAATTTCAACATGCCCTGTCCTTCTGTCCTCTGGTAGATAAGCCATGGGCCACAGTATCTGGTTGTGGCTTCCTCTCTCTATTCAGAATCCAAGTACTTTGATTGACAGCAGAATGAGTGACACCTGCCCTGTGTGTATGGCCGGCTGTTCTCTAGTTCCCTCCAGTACTTACAGTTTTAGCAGAAATTTCCCTATTTGCTTGTAATTCCAATAGTGTACAAGTCTATCATTTGTACGTATTAAAGTGATACTCCGTGACAAGTTATTCCCTATTTACTAGATTGGGGGTAACTGCTAGATTGGTGGGTAGTAGGACCTGTGGGAACACTACTGATCATAACAATGGAGGCCCCAAGAGCAGTGGCTCAGCATACACGTTACCCAAAGGAAATGGCCAAGGGATACTCTTATGTCTTTAAGGGGTCATATGAAAGTGCTTGTACATATAATTTTTCTTCCCATAAGTATGTTATAATTAACCACAGTTTATTGTGTATCGCAACACCGTTGTAAAGAGTTTCCCAGATTAGAAAAACATGTCTTGTTCTTTATAAAAACAGTTCCACATCTGTCCCTGACTGTCTATTGCTGGTGACGTGAATGGTGATGAGATGTGGTATTAGATACAGTTGATGGGCAGATCTTCTGGACAATTCCTTTAATAACTTTCCCTTCACTAAAGTGCATGCCGTTGTGTGACTGTACAGCTGTAATATGCCTGTTGCATTCAGTTCTGCAGTGTAATCTCATACAATACATCAGTTTGTTACACCACAGCCTGAAACATGAAACTTGTGCGCTACTCTTTTTACTTGGTATTGTGTATCCACTGCTTAAGCTCCTGGACTGTAGTCTGTATGTAGTCCTAGTCCAAGGCAGCAAGTCTAATATTAAATAGATCTTGTGGACTTGTTGTAATACTATACATTACTAATACAGGACTTTATTCACTAGGTTAAGTTTGATGTGATGTATCAAGGATAAGGAATAAAAGCATCTGTCATGTGATACACAGGGGGGTATATAAGAGTGATTCTGTGGTATGTATATGGTCGGCGGCAGCCTTATAAGGTGGTGACTGCCTGCGCCTGTTGTGAGGATGTTATGTTATACATGCAGTTCTTTGCCTTGTTCTTTTTGACACAACCCTACTCCCCCTCCCTTCCTCTTTATGAAGATGGCTGCCAAGCTGCTTTGTGGATGCCTTATATGGTAACAAAGCCTCATTCTGAGCTGTTAGTACAGAGCTGGGGAGGAGTCAATGATGGGAGTCAGGACCGCGCATTCCTCTCTGGGAAAGGCCTCCAGCTACCGGCTCCCATCCTGTCTGCTGATTCCATAATGTTACATTAGGATCTGCACTCAGGGGTAGTGTAACACTTTACATGGGCCCTGATAGACGTAGCAGCGTTCTCTGGTTTGCATTACCATGGGAGGTAGTTATGTGGGATGGTTTCAGCTTCACTCCCTGGAATGCAGCAGGAGGGGTGGATACAGGGAGTGCCACAGGAAGGAAGTAGCAAGCTGTCTGCTACCTTGTCTGACTACAGCTCTCTGCCTGGAACAGCCTGTGCTGGGTAAAGGAGAAAAGCTTACAGATCACAGGAACTGAAATGGTAGATAGTCCTAGGATATCCCTGCTCATGGTGGACACTATTTGATAATGTTCATATTAGTCTCTGTCCTCAAAAGCCTTATAATGTAATTGCCTTATTGAAAGGGAACCTATTGGATACTTTCTGCTGCCCTATGAGCAGTGTATTCTAGAAGGAGAGAAGCTGAGCTCTGTAACATAGGTTTATGGGATTTGGAGCTGAGTAAATCCTGACCAGACTCTCAGGAGTTCTATTAAGTCCTTCTTACCCTGCCTACACACAATGATTGACAGCCTGTTCTGTACATATTGGATGTATCAAAGCAGTCAGCCTCTGTGTTTAGGTAAGGCTAGCAGGAGTCTGTCTCCTAGGAGTCTTGTCGGGATGTCCTCTGCTTTTACTCAGAAATACTGTTCCATTTCGCATAAGCTTGTATGTCATGGAGATCAGCTTCTCTCCATCATCCTACTCTTAGGTAGCAAAAGTCACCTGAGAGGTTCATTTGAAGACACATACACTAGTATCTATCTGTCTACTTAACAGAGAAACTCTATATAGGTAATACCCTTGGTCAGTCCAAGATACCAGTGCAGTATGGGAACTACTGGATGATGATGATGATAACTTTCTTATTAATACATCTTATTTATATAGCGCCAACATATTCCACAGCACTTCACAATTTGTAGGGTTCAAGTACAGACAAAAAGATACATTACAGAGTAATAGTTCAACCTGAGGTAGAGGGGGTGACACGAGGTAGCAAGGGCGTCATAGGAGGTAGCATTGCGTATATAGTGGTATAGACACTTTTGTGATAGAGGTTATTTTCATTACACACAAATAAAGCTGTACCAGCCGTGTCCTTTAATGTACAGATGGTGCCTGGACATATAAGGTTACTATCCCATAATGTTCTGAGACGATTATATTTTTACACTGCTGCATGGCCTGTATTGGCTACTTATTGATAGATTTACAAATAATATACAGTGCTTAAAGTTTGACTACTGCCCCATTGTGGTGGTATTTTTTGTGTGCCCCCCCCCCCCCCCCCTCTCAAAATCTTACACTATGGTTAGGAATTCTTTTGTCACCTGCAGGTAGGAGAATGCTTAGTCCACATGAGACATTAGGGAGGTTTACCAATATGAGTTTAACTAGAATTGTTGTCCATTGCATCCAGTGATATACCATCTTATATTATTATTCTGTCATTGTCACTGGGGGTTGCATTGTTGTTGATGTTGAAGGATGCCATTCCCGGGAGGATATTTTGTACTGAATAAATAGAATAGCGGTGGATCTATATATGGAAGTATTAATGGGATATGATATAATTGCTCCATTTTCTCTGCTTCTTCATACCAGATTTCAGAGAGGCTTTTGCTCTCTTTGACCGTACTGGAGATGGCAAAATCCTTTACAACCAGTGTGGAGATGTCATGCGGGCTTTGGGACAAAACCCCACCAATGCTGAGGTTCTCAAAGTATTGGGAAACCCTAAGGCTGACGGTGAGTGATCTGTCTAAGGAAATAATATTGTAGTAGTCAGTTGCATACATGAAGCTGAATGTTCAGTCTGACCCTACTAGGTACTAAGCCACTCAACCTTAAAAATGTTTAGGTTCTCATGACGAATTGGAGATCCATTTGTAGCTTGTGAATATAATTTTGTGTGCTAGAATACTGCATTTGCATATATGAGCTTCTCAAGACTACTAATAATGGTTCTTTTCGTCCTCAAATTCTTCTGATCTTTCAGAGCTGAACAGCAAGACCCTTGGCTTTGATCAGTTCCTGCCTATGATGCAAACCATTGCAAAGAACAAGGACCAGGGTGGACAAGAAGACTATGTTGAGGGGCTGAGAGTATTTGATAAGGAAGGCAATGGCACAGTCATGGGGTCAGAGCTTCGTCATGTTCTTTGCACGCTAGGTAATTAGAACTTTATAAGTTGGTCATCTCTTGTATATAATGTGCTGTTCTGCTGCTGCTCTAGTACAGGGGTCGGCAACCCTTAGCGTGCATGCCAAGAGTGGCCCGCAAAGCTTATTTCCCTGGCACAGGATGCCAGAGTCCTTGCCCAGCTGTTTCGATCAGAACAAAAAACAGCTGAAATAAAACTATTATATTCTGGGCTCTGAAGAGTCCCCCTCAACATTATAATAAGCGGAGCCCCAGAGGAGGTGATAAAAACTTTAAAAAAAAAAAAAAAAGTTACTCGCCTTCTCTGTGCTCTGGAGTGGCTCTTTGGCACTTCTTCCTGAAGTCAGCGACCACTGATAGGGCCTCGGGTTATGTCTGGCTTCATTATGGATAATGATACTGATGTGACCCCTGAACCCAATCAGCGGTCGTTGACTTCAGGCAGAAGCACCGACGAGAACACAGAGCCGTCATATGTTTGTCACCCCTCTTGGCCCCCTCGCTTATTATACTCCTAGGTCTAAAGAGACCCTACAGTATAATAATAGCTAGTGAGTGGTGAAAATTAGAATATTTTAAAAGTTGGGACATAATACCGTGTGAAAGGGACATTATTTTGCATAACTGTGTTTTTGCGCAAAAAAATGCAGGGGTTTTTTTTTTTTCTTTGTGCAAAAAACTCACTGTGAATGCACTTTACATAAAAGTTCCAGGATATGGCAGTGAACATGTGTGTCCTATAGTATCTGGCGGCAGTACTTCTGTGTTATGGTTTGGGGCATATGACCTTAGTATAGGAATCGTTAGCCTTAAGTATCTACCAGCTTTTTTTTTTTTTTTTTTCTAAAGAAAATCTGCACGCCAAACAAAATGGGTAGCCTACCTCTGCTCCAGTAGATGTGGGAAGTAGAAATCAAATCTACCATTGGCCTTATGCCTCAGCCTAGTTGTTTTTTTTTTTTTTTTTTTTTTGTTTTTGTTTTGGGGTTTTTTTTATACATGGAAGTGTTTGACTTGAATTTCTACTTCTAATTTTTCAGGAGAAAAGTTAACTGAAGACGAAGTGGAGCTGCTAGTGCAGGGCCATGAAGATGCCAATGGTTGCATTAATTATGAAGGTAACGTGTACTTGATCTGCTAGATCATAGAAACCTTCCAGATGAGTACTAACAAAGATCAGCACAAAGTGAAATGTTTTGTAATGCTTCTTATTGATTTAAAGGAGCTTTGTAACCACATATGTTATGTTACCTGCATGATCTAAGGGTCTTGAGAACAGGGACCTCACTAACCGAAAGAACAGGAAAGCCTGGAAGATGCCGAGTATAGATGTTTCTGTTGTTGTTAGTGGTGGGAATATCTATGGTCAGAGTCTTACTAGTAAGTTGTTTCTGGAATATCCAATATATATTCCATTGCTTTGGTGGAAAAACTTTCAGTTTATCATTTGTAATGTAGAATAGTCCAGTGGGTAGATTGGGGAGTCTTGGTATTTGCTGACAACTTTAAAAATAAACAAAAACCACACTGTAGAGTAATGAAATAACCATTGCTTGTCAGTCAAATGTTCAGCTGTGCCAGTCCCTTCAGCAGTGACCTCATGAGGGTCATTCACAGACTTCACACCCCCTTGTCTATTCTAGTCACAGGTCATCCACTAACTGCACTGAATGTTTAGTAGTAATGGTGGAGACTAGAGAGAAAACGTAAACTTTTTATGGAAATGTAGATCAATCGGAAAGTACATTTTCCTTCACTTAACTGTGATGCAGACAGAGGCTGGTCATGTCAGTCATGGCTTAGGGGAGACATTGGGCACTGATGTCAGATGAGAGATGGAGCATTTGCAGCTGTCTGTAGGCAAATCTGACACCCAGTGCTCTTGAGATTCATCCATAAAAAGCAGGTTATGTCCGTGATGCTTCAGTGGTATCTGCCCACAAAACTGTTTCTAGTCCTATTAAAAGGCCCCTAATTTTTATTTTTATTTATCTGTTACTGCCAGATTTCCTTTAATGGATAACTAATGGTTATTTCATACAGTTTCTTGCTCGTAGTCCACTAGTCTATCCAATGTTTGAAAGGATAACTCTAGAAAAGTAGTAAGAACGTCAGAGCCTTTATTTATTTTGGGTTCCGCATTTGTATAGAGGACATCCGAGTTTCTGCCATCTCGGCAGCCAGCCATCATCTCTTAAGAGGTGCATGACAAAGGAAGAAACTCGACAAGTCCTGTGTGTAAGAAAAGCGCATTATGAATGTTTGTCATTCTATGGCTGCTTTGAGACAGGAACTACTTTTTCTCCCCTCTTTGTCATTTACTGGGGTTATTCTGAGATGTCCTTTGGTAATTTTGGGTCTGGGTACCATGTCTCTGGTGTGTCTGATGAATCTTCCTTCCTACAGAATTTGTCAGGGTTATCCTGCAGTGACTTCACCCCCTGGGTACGCTGGTTCCATCATCCGGTTCAGTTTGTGATTATTTTTTGACTCTTCCTCCCCTTTTCTAAGCCTCTTGAATCTTCTGGATGCCTTGGCTTGTCTCTGCATGCTTTCTGCTGTGCCAGAGCTGCATATTACTAGTTAGCTACTCTAGAGAAATGACGTTCTCCAAGCGGCACTCTGCCAAACAATACTCCTTTGCAGAAAGCTGTATGTGCTGCAGTGACTGAGTGTGAACTGATGTGTGAGCAGTGGATGAAAAGCCGGCTCCAGCTTCTTGCCATAAGCCATAAAACACAAATCTAGAAGTCCCTGCTTTACCAATGGACAGTAGAGTGGAAGCTTGTACATTGATGACCTGGAGAATATACCGTCTGCTTTTATGGCCATGTGTAGGATTGTGAGCCAAATAAACTGCTAAGGATGTGTTCACACTTTTAAAATCCTCATGGCTGCATTTCATTTTGATGTTCTGTGTTTTTATGGTGTAGTCCCTCATGTAAAAAGGCAAAATCTTGCTTCAAGAGGGTTGTGGGATTTTTTTTTTATTTATTTTTTCTCCCCACCCTTCTTCATTTAAGGGTTGTTCAGACTTATGTCTTCTCAGCAGCCCAGGGCCTATTTAGGTCTATGGGAGCAGTGAAGGTGCCGGTCACTATACAGAGGGTGGAGCTTTCTGCTTCTGCCCCCATATTGTTAACAGTATAAGCGCCAGAAGCCACTCCATACAGTTGACTGGGCCTGGTGTCAGACCCCGATATATCATAAAATTGTGGCTTATCCTAAGATTAGGTCATGAAAAAATAAATAAAAAGTGGTGGTGGGAGGTGTCTTTTATTTTGAGCGTGGTTTTTTTTTTTTTTTTCCTTTTCTTGTTTAAGTATTACAAATCCACATAAAAATGAGATCAGACATTCTGAAATTTCCAGCCCGATGTGCAAATAAGATTTTAAATCTCTATCATATGAGAAGTCCCAAGTTCTCTTGTCGTGTTCAGACAGGCATTGGTCCAGTATAAGTGTGAGATTAGATTTGTGTGTGAAACGCGTTGGTTTTTTCTCTCCTGCAGTTCTTAAACTCTTTGCTTCATCGCTGATGGCAATCTGCTGATTGCTTCCAACTTTTCTGTAGATTCTAGAAATATTTCCGCCTATGCCATTCAATATATGCTTAGTATGCAGTAGATGACTTGTCTTAATGATTAGTAAAGCTTAATAGATGATCTGGGAGAGAGGGGCTCCTGTAGTTCTCCGGATGGGCAAAACATTATTCTATTTCAGTATATATTTTCCTGATCTTCTTCATATTCTGTGGACAACATATTATTAAAAACCTTTAATTGTGGTCTGTCACCGCTCCTGACATGTCTATTTTAGTAAGTACTTGCTGTCTGCGTGAAACTGTTCAGTATCATCTTCTCTTGGAACTCTGCATTGTCAGTTTCAAAAATGTTCTAGGAATCCTAATAGAGAAACCGCACAACAGAGTTCTGATGAAAGATGATCCAGAATTGTCTGCAGTAAATGGTATATGTCATGAAATGTCAGGAGAGACGATCAGCCCTCTATAATTTGTAGGATAGCTTGAGGGGCTAGTCTGTCCACTTTTCACCCAGTATAGGGTGTGGGTGTGGGTATGGTGGTATTCGGGGTATCTATTCATAAGCCAATCAGTATATTGCACAATGTTTCAAAAGGACCTTTCAAGTTCTAAGACATATGCAGTTTTATATATCGCTAGAAAGCTGAATTCAGCACACAGTCGGCTTTCCTGTTATGTGCACTCGGGCAGGAGAAATTGCTGCCGTTACCAATCTCTGCCCACCTTCAGAAGGGCATTCCTGACAGTCTAGCTGGGCTGTGAGGAATGCCCCCTGACAGTACTCGCCTATAGCTCTGTACTGTCAGAGGGGGTGTCCATTACCACCCAGCAATGACGCTGAGCGGTGAAAACACCCCCCCAGTACTACTCTATGGACAAGTACTATTAGGAGAGGCGTTACTTACTGCCCAGCTATACTGTCAGGAATTCTCTTTTGACAGTGGGCAGAGATTGGTAATGGCACAGATATCTCCAGCCCCGAGGGTACAGAAGAGGAAAGTCTACAGTGTGCTGAATTCGGCGCACTTTGTTTTCTAGCGGTATATAAAACCGCATGTTCCTGAGGACATGAAAGGTCTTCTTTAAGTGTATTAGGAAACTAATTGTGGCCAGAATCAGAAGTGTTCGGTGCACAATACAGCAATAACATAATGCACAAAAGTATTTTAAGATCCTGAAGGTGTCCAGTTTTTATGTATTTGTAATAAGACACTTGCCACTTCGTATCATTCGTGTCAAGTATCTAGGATTCCAGATTATGTAGGTAACAAGTGGACGTAATATCTGTATAGTTTGGTTTGGAAGCTCAATGTCTCAGTAGCCCCATCTGCTAATATAGGAGCTCTTGTCACCTCTATATGGGAATGTGTGCTCTCTTGACTTGCTGGTATTACAGGCCTCTCTGTAGTTTATGCTTTATTTCATATGAAACAACTCTTTGAAGCAATGCTTTGTAACCTTGGGCATTACAAGGCTTCAAAAGTTGTTCATATTTCCTTTGCTAAACCGCTGGGTCACGTTCCTTGCGCAGCTCAGGCTTCTTAATAATTTAGCATTTTGCTTCTTTTGCAGAGCTTGTCCGGATGGTAATGAGCGGTTGAATCTTCTGAACCAGCCAGACCAGAGGGGCATCTTCATGTAATAATGTTTCTATCTGTTATAATATATTATACTTGGAGGGACAGGTGGGCTGTATTAGCGACGCGCCCATAAAACGTTCCTGCTTTTTGTCCTACTCGTCCCTCTCCGAAGTGGCAGTGTGATCAGATCTCATGAAGGACCTGGTTCCCATAGTGAAAGGTTTTGACTGCAAGTTTGCCCCCCTTCCAGAGTGAACAGCAAAAAGAGTCTGGAATCTCTTCTACCACTCATAGTAAATTATTCTATTTTCCCGCTCACCAAATAAAAAGAATTTCATGTTTTGTTTTTTCAAAAAAATATGTTCATGATTCTTCTTTGTGCTAACAGATAAAGCTATGGAAATAATGGACAGGTATAATGTGGTAAAAACTGCATTGGTTACAATGAGGTCTGCTCAAAATAAATGCTGTCTATCCAGAATAGTGTTGTGTGATTTATAGGTTAGTTACATTGCTTCCAACCCAGATGTGAACAAAGGATAAAGGTTGCACACTTATTTATATGTAATAAGTTTATTAAGGATTTTTATAAAAAAAAAAAAAAAGGGGGTGGGGGGGTGGAAGAACAAACCAAGAGAAACACGATATGACTAAAACAGGATACGAGGCAGGCAGGCCTCGCTGAGGAACAAAACCCCTCCAGCAGCTGAAGACATAATAAACTGATAATGGTGCGAGGGCCTAGAAGTGCGAGATCAAATAACAGGTAAATACAGATGAGCATAGGAACAAACAAGCAAGAAAATATACAGGAGAGACAAAGACCAGGGAAACATGTAATGGGGAAGAGGAAGGAAAGGGAGAATAACAGGGAGAGGGTAAAAATGACCCGCAACCTTTGAGGGGTGGGGAGGGAAGAGCAGAAGGTTCCTTAGATCAGGAGGAAAACTGATGATTCCTGAAACGCCACCCAGGGCCTTAATAGCCATTTAGGTAAGCAGTGCACACTATGGATACATTAAGTGGTCTAACCCATACAACAACTTGTTCAGGAATAGAAAACTGAGTTATTAAAGCTATATCACTCGACTGGGTCACATCCAGCATTAAGGGTGGCGCATGGGTCAGTATGTGAACTTTTTTTTTTCCAGCACATCCCCCTTACCCCTCAATACTGCTTCCTAGTGCAACATATGATCCTGAGCTACTTAAAGTTTCATTGCAAATAAATTAGTACACTAGGAAAGGGGTACTTTATTTTTTTTACCAGTTTCCTAGCTGACCACCTCTGTGCATGCTCCTGTCTCTTTAAAGACTGTTGTGCTCATCTGCACGCTCTTTATACACTACAATGATCAAATCAATTACTGAGAACAATCTTTTCTAGGAACACGTATTCCCAATAATCTGTATAGCCTTGAGGAAAAAGGGACGTTAAGGTTCAATAGGGAAGTGTTTTTAATACAAAATGCAAGAAAAAGGGAGCATATGCATAAATCGCATATCCAAATGTGTAATACAGCATGGGAGAGAATGTCAAATTTTACTTTTATTCTTCATGTGTTGAACATAAAGAAGAACTTGGTGGATGTAGCTTGGTGTTTCAAGGCTGACTACCTCTTACTCATAGCATGGTGTCCAGATACAACTCAAGACTATTTAAAATCAAGCACCACCTATGGGAGAATCAAAGGTGAATCACATGATCATAGCCAAACAATTCTGCCCATGGTTAAATGGCGCACGTGCCATGTGAGAAAACAAACATACATGTACTATATAATATGTGATATAACTACCAGATTGTGTGAGAAATTAATGGAGTCCCACAATCAAACCCCAGATTCTGAAACTTCTAAATCTATAATGTCTTTAAGAATAAACCTATAGCTAGAAGAAGGATGCACATTCTGTACCAAATGTGAGTCTCCAAATTTATGTTGCTCAAACACATGAATGTAATGGATACAGACTTCCACCCAACCTCCAGAAGTTGGACTGATCACATGAATGATCCTGATACTGCATAACAAAAAAAATAAATATGAAATTAGATGGAAAACAGTAGCCCTGCCTAACTAAAAATAAGAGATTGGATAATAGATATAATTTATTTTATTTTTTTAAATAAAGGCATGTACTGCACAGTATTTCAGGGGGCGCAGGGACTCCAAGCTGATGACTATAATGTAAGGATCCCAAATCCTGCCATACTGTTCAGGCTGGTAAATCCAGCTCTCTCACAGTCATGTGAATCTAGCCTAAAGCAACAGGCACACGACCATGGCACTGTGATTGAATGGCATGGATGACATCTGTCTGCCTCTGTGGCTCCACAGAGTATGAGATGCAAAACAGACAGGTATGAATAGGACCTGTCTTGAGTTTTACTCATTGCGCTATACACTAGACTGTGAAAATACATGGTCATGTGTATAGGGCCATAGAAATGAATGGGTCAGAGTGCCATGAAAAACACGGCTAGCACACGGTTGGGTGCATGAGGCTAAATGCTGATTTCACAGTCTCCTGTACTGCAAATCTGTACTAGTTTTGGGATGTCCTATGGCTATATACTATAGGACAAAGCTATTGGAATATATACACACTAAATTAATAAATAAAAACATTTATCCCATATGTTCAATGCTGTAACCATAAAAAAAAAACAATATCCACTTAACCTTCTATAAAAGAATTAAACTGACAGTAATCCAACCATCAGATATTCCTTAAAATGGTATAAATAAAAACTACATCTTATCCGGTGATAAAAAGACACTTTACCTTGTTCCGTGCATGTAAATATGATAAAGTTACACTTCTGAGAATGTGCGGATTACAAAGGACAATTTGCCCCACAAGCAATAAGCCATACTGTGACTGACTGTGTGAACCTAAAAATAAAATTTATGGCTCTTAAATGTGGGGTAGGAAAAAACTGAATTGCAAAAAAAAATAAAATTGGTTCAGTCTTTAAGAGATTAAACCAGAAGAGCAGTGAGGTCAGACAGTGATATTGGATGAGGTTGAGCTCTGTGTGGCCCAGTCAAATTCTTTTATTTTTCCATTGATATAGCCATATGAAAGCTTTGTGTTATTTTTGCAAGGCAAGATGGATTTTGTAACGTTTATGGGTACTTTATAATGTATTGAAAAATTCAGCACTACTGTGGAGCTGTACATATAATACCCTCACCCGAGCCAACCAAATATTACAATACAACACTTCAAGAAGAATAAAACAAAATACTTCCCCAAATGACAGTGCAGAACAAGATCTCACTGTGCATGGCAATATAGAAGCAACACCAGCAGCACTGAAAATATCACTGGACAGCACAATATACCTAAACAGACCTTCCAAAATTATAACAAACCATTTCCCAATTCCTCCTCTCCCACAATCTGAGGAGCATCCTCACAACTGAGAAGAGACTCCTACCTAAAATACCCATCTACAATGCCTCTCTCTCCATATTAGAGCATTCATTCGGCAGAATTTCTGCTCCTCACTGAAGGACTTCTTGGCACTAGGTGATGCCATCACTGGTCCTTCAGCCTTCCTAGCCACAGAGACTGCACGGGTAACGCAAGGCTGCCATAACTAGTGCAGCTTCTGCTTTAGAGCTGACACTGGAGGAGCTGAGCCTCCCCTGCCATAAAATACATCTTTTCAGACCACAGAGTATAATAATCAGAGAGCCAGGGGGAGAAAAACATTAAAAAAAAAAACCCTGTTACTCACCTATCTCCCGGCTCCTACGCTGTCGGCCTTCGAAGTAGTCGATCTTCAATGATGTCAGATGTCACATGACCTGGGACGCAGGCCGGGGTCAGACGACTAGGCCAAAGCCTGCCTGGATCGTGGAAAGGTAAGTAACAGTGTTTTTTATGTTTCTTACCTCTCCCGGTCCGCCGATCATTATACTCGGGGGTCCGAAAAGACCCCCGAGTATAATGATAGCAGCGGTAGCGTCTGTCACCGGGCCCCTAATGTCCCGGGCCCTGTGGTAGCTGCCTCTGCTGCTATGGCGGTAGTTACGCCACTGAGTAGGGCCTACTATGCATCTGCTGAAAAGGACAATATACAGCAATACAGAACAATTGCAGCACGTTATACAGATAATTGCATATTCAAGTTTCCTTGTGGGACTGGAGAAAAAAAAAAAAAAAAAATTTGCAAAAAAAGTAATAAGGCTAAGGCCCCACGTAGTGGGCCACAGCTGAAAAACGCAGTGGAAAATACTGCGGCGGAAACCCATTGCATTTTTTTCCACATTGTATCTCACAGAAGTCCACAGTTTTGCTTTGCAGACTTTCTGCTTCTATATCTATAGGGAAACCGTCAGTGTTTCTGTAGGTATTATTCACATGCTGCGATTTACAAAGAGAGCGTTTTTTAAATGACAGCATTTCTTCTGCAGATTTTTTTCTGCAATGTGTGGACAGGATTAGACAGAATCTCATCCACTTTGCAGGAACTGTAAATTGTGGCATTGTTTTACCACAGCATTGCATTTGCTCCACTTCGCTGCCAGGGGTTTTACCTTAAAAAAAAAAAAAAAATTGTATATGTTTTATTAACAGGTGGATCTTCACGGTTAGTTAGGTGGTGGAATCAAACATTTTATTTTGTGTTCACCTTTTCTTTTGTAAAGTCTCCTCACGGTTTTCTGTGACTATTATGGCTTTAGGAGAATGCAATGTCATGCCTTGATAATAAACAGATGAGCCGCTAAATGCTTGAGCATTGTGCCCCCTCCCCATGAATGAATATGTTGCAATCCCTTTTGGAAAATACCACTTTATCCCAAGATTTATGTATCAAGAGGATTTCTGTGCATAAAACTCATTCATAAGAGTTGAGTATAAGTAATGTTCATTTTGTTACTACATTACGGAAAACATGCGAGTACCTGACGACATCTGGTAAGTGCAGATCTCTGAAGATAAACACAAGTCTGAAGACATTTCTCTGCAGTCTGAACAGACTCCTAATATGGTCAACAGGCGTAAGGATCCTCCCGTGTTCTCAGTAACAGCCACCCCCTCTGTTATACGGGTTCCCACCACACTGCTACATTCCCTCAATCCAAATATACACTATATTTAGTCAGTCTTTCTTGTCCCCCACCATATATAACTATAGTAGTAGTGACAGAGGGAATCAGATTCATCAGCCGCCTGTCCTTAGCATCATGTATTATAAAAATAAATACAGTATATACATATAGGATAGATAGATAGATAGATATGAGATAGATAGATAGATAGATAGATAGATAGATAGATAGATAGATAGATAGATAGATAGATAGATAGATAGATAGATAGGAGGATAGATAGATAGATAGATAGATAGATAGATAGATAGATAGATAGATAGATAGATAGATAGATAGATAGATAGATAGATAGATAGATAGATAGAGATACCGACAACTTCCATACATTTCCTTTACACAGTTAGACGAAGGAAGGGCAGAACACAGTATATGGTGTTTGATCTTCTTCACTTGTCAAAGTGGAAGAGTAAGAAAAAAAAAAAAAGAGTAGTATATTGTGTGTACAGCTAGGGACAACATGGAGCTAGGATTTATTAGTATTCACTTGTGTGAATTCATAGACGTAATGCCATAAACACATCACTTTACCTATCTGGTACTCATACAGAGTCCTCTAGAGCTACATTGATAAATCTCACATTAATGTACAGAACCCTGTATGGACTTTCAGCACCGAGAGATTTCAATTCTGAAACCTGTGATGAGAATTTCTCCAGATCCTGTCAACATAGACGGGATCCACTGAAAATCTAATATATATGGGCATAGCATATGGGTAAAGAAGGTTGAATAGACCCAAGATCATAGGATCATTCGGTTCCTCTGCCATTTATTAAAATACAATTATGCATTACAGAATTCTTAGGTACACTATTAACCACTTCATGACAGAATTAACCCTAAGTCACCTGACACTATTTCTGATATTTCCTAAACACTGGTTTAAGAACTACACAAGTGTAACAGACTTTTTTTTGTAATACTCTTCATGAACCTATTGTACTTTCTTTTAGCAGAAAACAGGTTCTAAAGTTCTCCTTGTCAACCCTATACGGTCCACCCTGTATTGCTAATTAGCGATATACACTCACCGGCCACTTTATTAGGTACACCATGCTAGTTACGGGTTGGACCCCCTTTTGCCTTCAGAACTGCCTCAATTCTTCGTGGCATAGATTCAACAAGGTGCTGGAAGCATTCCTCAGAGATTTTGGTCCATATTGACATGATGGCATCACACAGTTGCCGCAGATTTGTCGGCTGCACATCCATGATGCGAATCTCCCGTTCCACCACATCCCAAAGATGCTCTATTGGATTGAGATCTGGTGACTGTGGAGGCCATTGGAGTACAGTGAACTCATTGTCATGTTCAAGAAACCAGTCTGAGATGATTCCAGCTTTATGACATGGCGCATTATCCTGCTGAAAGTAGCCATCAGATGTTGGGTACATTGTGGTCATAAAGGGATGGACATGGTCAGCAACAATACTCAGGTAGGCTTTGGCGTTGCAACGATGCTCAATTGGTACCAAGGGGCCCAAAGAGTGCCAAGAAAATATTCCCCACACCATGACACCACCACCACCAGCCTGAACCGTTGATACAAGGCAGGATGGATCCATGCTTTCATGTTGTTGACGCCAAATTCTGACCCTACCATCCGAATGTCGCAGCAGAAATCGAGACTCATCAGACTAGGCAACATTTTTCCAATCTTCAATTGTCCAATTTCGATGAGCTTGTGCAAATTGTAGCCTCAGTTTCCTGTTCTTAGCTGAAAGGAGTGGCACCCAGTGTGGTCTTCTGCTGCTGTAGCCCATCTACCTCAAAGTTTGACGTACTGTGCGTTCAGAGATGCTCTTCTGGCTACCTTGGTTGTAACGGGTGGCTATTTGAGTCACTGTTGCCTTTCTATCAGCTCGAACCAGTCTGGCCATTCTCCTCTGACCTCTGGCATCAACAATGCATTTCCACCCACAGAACTGCCGCTCACTGGATGTTTTTTCTTTTTCGGACCATTCTCTGTAAACCCTAGAGATGGTTGTGCGTGAAAATCCCAGTAGATCAGCAGTTTCTGAAATACTCAGACCAGCCCTTCTGGCACCAACAACCATGCCACGTTCAAAGGCACTCAAATCACCTTTCTTCCCCATACTGATGCTCGGTTTGAACTGCAGGAGATTGTCTTGACCATGTCTACATGCCTAAATGCACTGAGTTGCCGCCATGTGATTGGCTGATTAGAAATTAAGTGTTAACGAGCAGTTGGACAGGTGTACCTAATAAAGTGGCCGGTGAGTGTATATCATATATATACACACACATATATAGCAAAGGCCAATGATGGGCAGGGTGTCACTTCTAGTCTCCAGTTTTACATCTCCTAGGAAAGTGCTTTTGGTATCCTTTGAAAGCTGCATTATATAAAAATCCCACTTCCGACTTATTTTTTAACTAGTGATTTCTCCATTTCTGTTATCGCAAAAGCTACAACATTGGTATTGTATGAAAGCTGAGCCTGACATTCCCTTTGGCATTTGCTATATGGCTAGACATTGGCAATACAGGGTGAATATGAGATGGGCCTTCTGAGCAATGCTTAGTTATTATGTCGCTAGAACTAGTTTTCTACTAAAACAAAGTACAAACAGTAAGGGGGCGATCACACTTGCCCCCATGTCCACCCCCTAATAAAGTATATTATAAAAATTTTCAACAAATCCCTCCCTACACAATAGCAAAAAAGTCACAGACCGTTATACTTCATATTTCACAGGTTCTGTATGTCATTTTATTAACAACTTTCACTACAGTTACGGAGCCATTTCTGTATCATACAATAGAACTTTGGGGTAAATTATACACACGTGGACAAGCTTGTTGGTACCCCTCGTTTAAATGAAAGAAAAACCCACAATGGTCACAGAAATAACTTGAATCTGACAAACTGGAATTTGCAAAACTACATGTTGACAAGCCATAAAGTTTCTGGGAGAATGTCCTATGGACAGATGAGACAAAAGTTAAACTTTTTGGCAAGGCACATCAGCTCTGTGTTCACAGATGGAAAAATGAAGCATATCTTGAAAAGAACGCTGTCTCTACTGAGAAACATGGAGGAGACTCTTATGTTCTGGGGCTGCTTTGCTCCATCTGGCACAGGGGGTCTTGAATCTGTGCAGGGTACAATGAAATCTCAAGACCATCGAGGGATTCTAGAGAGAAATGTGCTGCCCATTGTCAGAAAACTTGGTCTCAGTCGCAGGTCATGGGTCTTGCAACAGGACAATGACCCAAAATACACAGCTAAAAACACCCATGAATGGCTAAGAGGAAAACATTGGACTATTCTGAGTGGCCTGCTATAAGCCCTGACTTAAATCCTAATAAGCATCTTTGGAAGGAGGTGAAATATACTGTCAGGAAAAGGCCTCTTCTAACCCGAGACAACTGGAGCAGTTTGCTCATGAGGAGGGGCCAAAATACCTGCTGAGAGGTGCAGAAGTCTCATTGACAGTTACAGGAATCGTTTGGTTGCAGCGATTGCCTCAAAAGGTTGGGCAACAAAATATTAAGGGAGCGTTCACACTACCATCAGTGTCCGACAGGTAGTGTCCGCTGCTAATGTCTGTTCAAAATCTTGCACGGACAATAGCATTGGACAGTAGCTGTGTCCGTGACATTCTGCATTCATTTAAATGGAGATCGGGTGCGTTGTTTTACACTCCGTGCCTGTCCTTAAGTGTCTGTTTGTAAAGATGTCCGACTTTTCAAGCGGACAGAAAAAACCTACATGTCAGGTTTTTCTGTCCGCTTGAAAAGTCGGACATCATTGGGAACGGACGATTAAGGACAGGCACAGAGTGTAAAAGAACGCACCCGATCTCCATTTAAATGAATGCAGAATGTCACGGACACAGCTACTGTCCAATGCTAATGTCCGTGCGAGATTTTCAATGAACATTAGCAGCGGACACTACCTGTCGGACACTGACGGTAGAGTGAACGCTCCCTAAGTTATAGGAACCATCATGTCTGTCCAGGCCTGTTTCATGAGATTTATTTTTTCTTTAAATTCTGTTGAAAAGCAATGTCTGACTTTCATTTGTTCATTTTCATAGAATTTTTATTTATTATTACTTTTGTCAGATACAAGTTATTTTTGTGACCATTGTGGGTTTTTCTTTCTTTAAACAAGGGGTACTAACAATTTTGTCCATGTGTGTATTAACCTGCAGGTTAGGTTTGGCCTACAACACCATATGGGGCTATGTCTGGTGCATTAGACAGGAAAATATCTGCTGCGGGTATTTTTCTGCAATGTCTGGTTGGGAATTCTAGAAGGGACTATAAAACGCCATAGTTTTTGCCGTAGTGTTTACGCCATGTGGAGCTTCAGGTTCAGAGCAGCTTTCTACTGCCTACGAGAGTAAAAGCCTAAGCTAATGAACTTCATGGCTTACAATTACTGATACATTGTTATAGAAATATAACGGGTGCTCCATGCCAAGATACTGGTGAACAAGAGACCCATAACTGTTCCTATCTATACCCACACACAGACATACATTTGAGAAGCAAGCAGGCAATGCCACATTGTCTTCTATCAGTGCTCATATATCAGGGCTGCGGTATACACCTCATAAGACAACAATAGCAGGTGTGTCTCACTGGACTCTGAAATGGATGACATCTTCGGGTGGGGCATAATGTCTAGTTAGGTAGGGAGCAAGGCAATAAACCCATACACTATTAAACCTATATCAACACGACATATGCTAGCAATGTTCTAGACAGAGAGAGATTTCTGTAATATTGCATTTAGAACTATAATGTAATGGAGTCCATTTTAGATAAACCTTCTTGGTTAATACAATGGTGGACAATACAAAAAGCTGAGATGGGTGCACCACTTCCTTCATGGAAACAGCAGCCCTCCTTTACACACTAAGATTAAAAAGAAGGAAACGCTCTTTAAATGGCCTGAGGCACAGACACTGCCGAGGCCGCCTTTTATGGACTGCTTAGTAGGAAGCACTTTTGGCAGACAGGGATATGCATACATCTACAACAGGGACATAGAAGCAGTCAATAGCAGTTTACAGTGTGACCCCTCTTCAGACATAACTAGGTGTGATATTATTACTGGATAATATTGTATCAGGCGCCGGTTCACCACTTTCCCATCCATAGTGTACACAGAGTCCGTATATATGGTATTCAGCTCAGCATCTCTGTTCATACTGGCAGTGCAAGCACCTTTTGCGCAGATTTATGCTTCTCGATCTTTACAAAATAAGACAAGAGAATTTTAAGGCAGGTTTTTATAAATTTTAAGATTTTAATGCCCCATGGCTGGGGAACTGTAAGATGCACAGACACAGGATAATGTACAGGTAACATGAATAGACAGACGGGGTGGGGTCAGCATAACCAGGTGGTTATCAGAGCTCCAAGGAGGTCAAAGCACTCACCCTAAAAATGAGGAGTCCTCTCCTGTCAATGTGCTAACACTTTCTCCTCTAGACCTTGCAGTAAAAAACAAAATTCACTCTCCCAGCCTCCATTCAATAAAGTGCACTCTGAACCCCTGATCCCCCCAATCCCTGCCCAAAAATATTTAAAATACAATGATTCAAAATAAAAAAAAGCTTATATACTTAAATGCTAAAATATTTTACTAATAGGTCAAATAGTGCACTATAGAGCGAGACCGGATCCCTGCTGTTGTCCTTCTACAGGGATACAAAAATGTTCGCTCTTTCCTTCCACCGACACAAATGGGTCCACATTTCCTGAAGAACACACCATCTGTAGAATTCTGTGCATCTCCCCACTTTGTACAAAGGAGCTACAGGAATATATAATTCTCATAGCATTCATCAGACAAGAAACAATGAAATGACCTTTAACCCAGTGCAATAAGCATCAGACTGGATATCGATGTATCGAGGGGAAGAGCAACTTCCTTTACACCAGTTACAACAGAAGCAAAGATGTGACAAGAAGCTCTGGCTCCTCTGGAATAACAGGCTTGAGAAACCAACATTAAGAACATCAAAAGTTCTGTCCTCTGCCAACAAGTACAGAGACTGGTCGTCCACTATACTAGGACAACGCAGGAAATGAATTCCCGATACAGCAACCACGTATGGTTTTAGAAAATCAAAAAAATTTTAAGTCTCCTTCAAAGTGTGGTTCTTTCGAACATAGAAATAATAGAAAAGATCCTCCTCTCCCTGGTGACTCTTGTAGTCGTGCCTCCTGTAAGAAATCTTGATCAACCGTCAGCCGGTCCAGAGCTCATCCACATTGATATTGCAGATAATCGCAGCTACTTTTCCGTATCCGTAGGTTGTAACCATGAATTCTGTAAAATCCACTCCTCAGTTATCTGTCTCTCACAGAATACTGTGTTGTCCAGGTACAAACAGCAGCAAACTTTGTGATCCAAGTCAGTCATCACGTAACATGAATCATGGGCATGACACAAAAGGGGCGACTTGTCCCTGGAGAGCTCAATGTGGGGCTCGGAGCCTGTGGTGGAGGGTACTTGAACCAGAACAAAGTGGCATGAGAAAAAAAAAATCCACAAGCATTTCCCACTTCACCCTTTGTCCGATTCCCCCAATACAATAACTGTCCCAATATTACTGCTGGGCAGAAGCAACTGTGTTTCCCATGGATTCAGGAGGCAGAGATGTCGAAGGATCTGGAACAAGAAAAATACAGGATGTTCTTAACATGAGCGCTGAACAGATAACTTCTACATTACAGACATTATGGACATGGTAAACTCTGCATCCAGCCATGCCGACCCACAATATCTCTGAATCATCGGTTATATTTTTATTTCATTTATAGTGGAGTTCTATTCATTCTTATCAATAGAAGAGTAATGTGTCAATGTGAGAACAAATGTCTAAGTGTAAATCTATTCACCCATGTTACTATGACTCAGCCACATTCACACAGCCCTATTCCCATCCGTATTGCATCCCATCAGAGGACATGAGAAAAACTAGACAATAAAAAAGTTTTGAGGATTGTGACCATCTCTAGGGCTAAGGTCCCACATAGCGGGCCACAGCAAAAAAGCGCTGCAGGAAAAACGCAGCAGAAATGAATCCGTTTTTTCCCGCAGCACTTTTCACAGAAAGTCTCCTTTATACGTTCTATTCCTTTCCATTACACCTACAGAGGAACCCCTGGCGTTTCTGTAGATATAATTGACCTGCTGCCAATTCCAAAACCTCAGTGTCAACTGTGTGTATTTTTCCACAATTTGTGGATGGGATTTGTAGATTTTTATTGCAGTGGAAAAAACAAAAACTGACGTTGTGGATTAGAACAAAGGACAGAAAATCCACAGTATATCTGCTATGTGTGAACATCCCACAAAAGTGTCAATGAAAGAGAAGGATATTCAGGTGCTAAAGCGAGTGTTTCTCAACATTATCATGCAAAGTACCCTCTAGTAAAAAAAAAAAAAAAAAAAAAAAAAAAAAAAAAAAAAAAAAAAATTCCAGCCAAGTAAACGCCACAGTATTATTGTTATTTATTTCTCTCGTATAGCGCCAACAAATTCCGTAGCGCTTTACAGATATAGTCAGAGATCGAATATAACCAAAATATAACCCCTGCAAACCTCATTATAAAGCAAGGTGGTTTTGGGAGCCATGGGACTTAACACATGATGTCCATCATATGATTGGCTTTGCTTTACTTCAGAGCAGGACCAAACTCCATTTTGTGACGCAGACATGCAATCTGCTGATCTTGTCGCTTTTTAGAGGCACGCCTAAAACATAATGTGCGCACACTGAATCTACAATATAACCCAGAGCCCAGCAGATTTGTCAGTATTCTGCCAGGCCCAGGATATTTGCTCACACTACCAGGACTCCCACAGGTGACCCCTTCTTAAAACCTCCCAAATGTTGTGGGAGAGTTGGCAAGTATCAGTAATGCTCCCTTGGTGCCCCCCCCCCCCAACAAAAGGGAATATAGACACCGAGCGAGCCGTAGTGTAGTAATTCTCTCAGAAATTGGATTATGTGACAGAGGAATAACGCTAATAACGCTCACCTTAAAAGGTTGTGAGCCCAAGTCACAACTCTGAAATAACCATATGAGACAACCACAAGGCTTCTCTTCAACTGGGGCAGCAATGTTCCTAACACCACATGGGCGTCGAATTATGACGTGTAAAGGACCAACGAACCGGATTTGAACGTAAATCCGGTGATGAGGAACTGCGCTCTTCTCAATGATTGGATAATACGGTTTTATTAATCAACGAACTCACACACAACGCGTTTCGGGAGTCAAACCACGCCCTTCCTCAGGTGCAATGGTTACTTTACCGCTGGGAAGATTGGTGCCCCCCCCCCACACACAGTATAATGCACACACCATGTCCCCACACAGTATAATGGCCCACTCAGTGCCACCAAAACCCGGTCATGTCCAGGGAGTGAGCGGTGACTTGGGCTCATTACTCACCGCTTCACTCCTACTCACTGATACTGCGATGTTCCTACAGTGTACCTAACTTATGATAATCTTATTTCATAAATCAATAGCACAGGTGATAATAGTAACCACTGTAATATATGTTATTAAAGAAAAGTACCTGCACCCTGTTCTGTGCTAGGAAAATCATTATTATGACCTGGAAGGCGATAGCTTCTGGAAGCAGAGAGAGATAAGAAACCCCTCTTATCAGGAGAATTATCAGTCAGCTCTGTTGTGAGAAAAAGGACTTATTAGATGCTGTCCACAGTCTCATGTCTCTCTCTGCCCTGTCCACTTGCTCCTCCTTCCTGCCCTCTCTATAGACGTCATTGTTGGGCTGCAGAAAAACAAGTTTTTGTTTTAGTTTTGTTTTTCAAATTTATGGGCGACTCTCCATTTTAATCTTGATTTTCATGTTTTTAATTACACAAACTAAAAAAAGTTTGTTGAGCTGGCACAGTGAGAAGAAGTCAGATATAGGTGATGCAGGATTCATGTCCTAGCACCCAACTACTGACTACAGTGAAGAAACTATTGATCATAAGTTGTGGCAGGAGCAGAACGCCCGCACGGAATATCAGACTCCAGGCTAACATCATTTCATGATTCGGGTGAAAATCAATATCACAATTTTTTAAATTGCAAATTAATTTGATTAACTGTCCAGCCCCTTCATTGTAAACTAACTTATCTGTCTATTGGCAGGATCAGTGAATGCAGAGAGTGATAAGAGCAGAGACAAAAGGAAGAAAATTATTAAAGACACAAGAACTTTTCTTTAAGCAAGTATATTACAAAGTTTGTTACCTTCACCCGCACTAGTGATTTATGAAAATAAAAAAATAAAAAATCATATATTTTAATACCTTAGACCAGACACTACAGTTAGTTTCAACCTTCACAAAACTCGTTTTCAGGAACACCCCAATTTACTACTATGTGGAATTACCATGGTGTTTCATTTGTTGCATGCATCATGGAAAAATCTTGCCATTTGGTTAATAGGGGGAATCAAAGAATACAGCGGACTTATAGCGTTATGTCCTGAAGTTGCCAAGCCACAGTACAAACCTCAACCCAACTGAGAATTTGTGGAGAAAAATGGCTGCCACTACTTAAAGGGAACCTGTCACGTCAGTTTTCTACTATAAACTGGTCCCACATGTAGCAACAAGTAATAACCTTTCCTATGGTGCCCTTCAGACTAAGGCCCTATGTAGGGTCCTGCAACAAAAAGCACTTCGGGGAAAACCGGGGCAGCAACGCACTGCAGATTTTTGCGCAATGCTTTTCACAGAAAGTCCACAGAGATTTCCTCTATGGATTTTCGGCTTCAATAATACTGCCAGTGTTTTGGAAATCGCAGCACGTCCACAGCACGTATTTCTCACATTGTGGGAATGGGATTCACATTGCAAAGGATGTGACTGCACAGTGACTGCCTGACTAGATGAAGCTGCTCCCCGCCCCATGACTAGTTAAGATAAATATGTATATATCCACCAAAGGTGTTAAAAAAAGCCTTAAAACTTGTCTTTTCTGCCACAGAAATCTTACTAAGGGGCACCATAGGAAAGGTCATTATTTGATGCTGGGGTCAGTTTAGGGGGTAATAACACCTGACAGGTTCCCTTCAAAAGCTAGCTTGATGGTGACAGCACACAGTGGCAGCAACTGGCAGCCGGAGACCCACCAATAGTTATCAAACAGAGGGTAATACCAGCCACGTTGTGCACAATGGCCACTATGTGCGTCATCACCCTCTCAAAGGAGTGGGGTGAACTGTTATGCATTCAATTATATGACAAAAAAAACAACATGACGATAGAGAATAAAACATATTAAACTGTACTGAAGGAGAAAAAAGGTTTAGGGGTAAAAAAATAAATAATAATAATTGACTTCAATACAACAAATACAAAGCAATAGAAATATGTTAGTGCAGGGCTAAAACTAATAACAGCTACAATAATACAAAAGAAATACATGCCTATAGCTCCCCCAAGTGTCAACATCAGAAAGCGCATGCATCTACATGAAAGTAATGGAGAAGATTGAACTTGGACATCTTAGCAAAAGTCACATCAGGAATTTCCTAAAATATGTGACATGGTGTTAAGAATACAAAAGCAATACTGAATGAGACTGACGGCAGCGATCCCGCTGTTCAGGACGTCAAGGCATCACAATATCATAACATGAGTTCCATTTAAGCTGTGGTCAGTCTGGAAAATACAGCCCATACATGGACCATGTTTCCTTTATGGAAAATACAGCCTTAATGGATCTACAGCTAAGGTCTTGATGCTAAGTAACATAGGCAACAGGAGGGGAACCTACACAATAACTTGTTTTAATGTTCTAGCTGATGTACTGGCATATTCTGTCCTGTAGGATGAGAAAAGCCTCTCCCTAAAGCTGCTGATTTTGCAATGGATTCCAACTTGATTGTACTTTCCTTTATCTTCACCAGGAGGCAGAGGTTGGAGCAGGACACTGAACAAAATGAGCATACTGCTCAATCTTCCCAAGAAGCCGCCACAGAGTTCACGGCGTGAGGTTCCCCGCTATTAGGCTTATTCATCTGGGCCTAGTCAGCAGTGGAAAGCCATAATGGAAGCCACATCTGCCACATGGCTGAGAGGACTCCTGATTCTCTTTATATTGTTATGCAATTTGCAGCTTTTTTACATTTTTTTTTTCAGTAAGATGTATCTATCTATATAAGATTTATCATCCATCCCCTTTAATGCTTTTAGTTTCCAGATATGAGTGTGGCTGCATCTCCTTTCAGGATTTACCATTTTCCTGCTAAGGATAGATGAAAAATATCAAGACTGCAACCAAAATATAAGGCCTAGAGCTAAATATCTTCACTTTCAAATAGACACTAGAATAGTTTGATTTCCTGGTTCTCAGAGGGACCAAAGAAGCCGAAAGTGACAGCAGGAAGAAAGTTCATAGTTCTGCCGCTATCTCTCCTCAATCCTCTCCACCCTTTCAGTAACCCTGAGACTGATACAGGAGCGAGGATATGCTCTCTCTTCATTTAGGGTGTCTTTCTTCCTAGTAAGGAGGTGAAAAGACTGGCACACCCTCCAAATATGCCATGTACCTACTAATCATGTCATTCTTCTCAAATAAATAAATAAATAAATAAAAATGTTACGCTTCCGTGCAGAACTGTTGAGGTACCTAGAAGTGTAAGGTTTTAACAGTGTAGCAGGTACCGATATTTACTTTCCAAAGATATATCAATATGTGTACAATACAATTTCTATTTTATGATACGCATTTGTGTATGTGAAAAATGTCAAAAAACCGACCTTGGCAGCAAAAGGGTAAAAACTACTGCAAAGCACCTTAGACAACAGTTATATTTGAAGCTGTGCTTAAGAAGTGTTTTCTGACATCACCATAATGATGGCCTATCACTAGGATGGGTCATCAATATCAGAATGGCATCGGTCTGACTTCCAGCAACTAAATTATTTGTGATGTCCTCCATGACAATGGCTACTTTCTCTAGTTCCCTCTGGCTCTGTCCCTCCCCTCTTTTTCCATAGTCCCGTTGTGTCCTTTGTTTCTCTCTGTGTCCCTTGTCTCCCTCTGTCCATTTCCCCCCTGTGTTTTTCCTTGCTTTTGTTTTTCTTCCCTGTATTCCCCGAATTGCTTGGTCCTTTTGCTCCCCTCGGTTTGCCAGTCTGTGATATGCATTGGCTGGCACCTTACATGCCGGCTTCTCGTGGGCCTTAGCTGCTCATTTGTTTATATGTTTTGTTCTTTCTCTTCTTCTCCCGTTATGCATTGTATTGTCTTGTTTTTTGATGAAAAAGTTCAATAAAAACCTGATTACACCTAAATTACTTGTGGTGGGTTACAAAGTCCATCTGCAGGACTGCTGTGCAAGTGAATGCAAATATACAAACAATGAAGAAACCACAAGGGCTGTAGAGTTGGTAGGTTAAACCACCGACCCAGACTCCTTTACTTTTACCACAGTCTGACTCAGACTCTTTCATAAATGTCTGGAAGTCACAGTCAGACAGAATGAGTAAAGAGTCTCTAATTCAAGAAAAAGCTATTGGATTAATTCCTATGAAAGTAAATATTCAACAAACTATTCGTATAAATGATTATACAATATTAATAACTGTATAACGTAATTAAATTAGATTATTTTGAAGCCTGAGCTGGTACCTTTTTTCTAACACAGACTCTACCCAAAACTGGCCCCAACTTGGACTCCACAGCTGAATGGAGTCCTGCTCTCAACACCCTATCAGGCTAATATTAGTGGCCTAACCCAATCCAGCCATCAAGATAGCAATTCCAAATACCCCCTTTAAAGGAAACCTATTAATAACAATAGTAATAGAGCAGGGGTAGGGAACCTTCGGCTCTCCAGCTGCTGTGAAACTACAACTCCCAGCATGCTCCATTCACTTCCATGGGGTTTCCAAGAACAGCAGAGCAAGTATGCATGCTGGGAGTTGTAGTTTTGCAACAGCTGGAGAGCCGTACGTTCCCTACCCCTGTAATAGAGCATCTCACTTGCTGCCTGATGCTGTCTGCGTAATGTCTGGGCACTGCTTCTATCCTGAGAGAAGTTACTTTTATTCAATATGAAATTGAAGGTTAATTGTGTGTAATGTGAAGCTCTCTGCGACCCATCGCTTACATTCTGCTGCAATGTATCGCCCCCAGCCCCTCTGAGATACGCACTCCAGACCTAAAAAATCCAATCCATTGCAGGGGTTGTCAAGTGCAGCGCTCAAATTGGGTGTCATTTTTCTAAGGATAAAGACAATGCTTAGACATTATGTAAGCAACACTTGGAAACAGACAAGATTCTCACTTGGGTACTAGTGATGACTTTAGGAGCAAAATCATGCTCACATATCCCCTTTAAGTGTAAGTGATGTCTTGAAATCTCTGGTAGGAAACAGGATCCATTAGAGAGATACGTATAAATGTTTACATGAAGGCTTCTCAACTATATCAGTCACTCAACATAACCTCCAAATCTTCACTTCATTTAACACTGGTATGGAATATTCCCTGCCGTTTTAGCACTTGGCCAAGGATGACTACGATTATGCTTAATGCAGCTCACCTGGCATAGGACTGGACGTGATGGCAGAGCCTCCCTGCATTGCGGCTACGATGGCAGGGCTATGAGATGCAACAGAATTCAGGGAGGGCGGCAGGTTAGGAGGAGCTGGAGACATGGTTATGGCAGGGTTATACATAGGTGGAGGTGCCGCTCCAACATGACATGCTGTTGGAGGGAAAGTGCCATGCATGGAATGGTGAATTGAGTAGGGGTTAGTTGAAGGGTTGTGATGAACGGAGTCTACTAAGTCACTACCCATATTAAATGGGACAGGCAGAGGCATGCTGGGGTGCAGATTACCGGGCACCGGTGGCTGGGAAGGAACTGGTACTGCTGTTGGGATCATTGGGATAGGTGTTTGTTGACCTGTGTATGCACCAGAACCTGTAGGAAAGAAATTGGGATATATTACATTTTATTAACAGCGGAATATCTCACAGAAACACATGATGGAAAATAATAAAGATTTTACTGAAGCATGTAGCTTGCCCTTAGCCAAGTGAAACTATCTGAAAGGAGATAACATTTGGGACTGAAAGAGGTAAAGCTAAGCACTTCAAAGAAAAAAAAGTACCATATGTAATACACTCATTCATACAAAAAATAATACTAATAATAATAATAATAATTCACCAAGAAGACGTTGGAATTCAATGAAATTTTCTGTGTGTGAATACAATGGTGTTATATATATAAATGATTACAATATTAGAGTGAAATGATACGTGTATTGGGCAAAACTGTGCAACTGAAAGGAGGCTCTAGTACCCTATCGGGTCACCTCTAGCCTGGATACAAGATGAGATATGGGTGGACATAGAGGCATACAGCTTCCATGTGGTATCCTGTGGTACATATGCCTACAGATATAGCAGTAGATCCTGCACAGTTATAGGTTGCAAAACTGGTGTCCCAGTTGGTCCCATAAATGCTTCATTGTTAATAAAGCTGACAATAGGGCAGGCCAAGGAAGTGTTGCAATGTCTCAGACACAGTCATGGGAAGCCCTTGCTTGGGGGGAGGAGGAGAGAAGCATTATCCTGCTAAAAAAATGCCATGAAGACAACACTAGCTGGCTGTCAATGGCAAAAAACATAATAGGTGCTGTGACACCAAATTTCCTTTGGCTAAGTCCCTGGAAAATGTCCTGTAAGGCACAGGCATGTGGAATAAAGTTGCCTCCAGTGTCTGTATGGTGGAGAAGGAAACTGGGAGCTAGATAGAATAAGAGTCAGGTCACTCACTGTGCGCTGGACTGGGTTGTGTTACCGCTTGCTGCTGACTATTCACTGGTGGCTGCACTGCAGATACACTTGGCGGAACAATTCCCTCTGTACTGCTTGCTGGATTTGCAGGACCAGGAGTGACAGGAGGTTGTGGCACTGACTGACCAACAGGTGGGGTCTGGTGTTGCTGCTGGTGTTGGTTCTGTATCTGCTGGAAATGTTGCTGACGGGCTCTGAGCTCTGCATATTTTAACTGCTCCATGTGAAATGATTGTCTGTCTGCTAGAAGTTGCTGTCGCTGGTATTCCAGCTATGGAATAAAACATAAAGGCAAAATATTAAGAAGATAATTTCACCTAGATAGAAAAAAGGCATATGAAAACTGAGAATAGCATTGAAATAACACTGGTTGTGCTGAGCGACAATGGTTATATAAGTCTGATACTGTTTCTCCAGTCAGTTGCCCCTTACATGTGGCTTGCCATCTGTGGCTGAAACTTGGCACAACTTGTCAACCATATGTCTGAATCATAGCAGTCAACACCAAACTAGGAACCAAACTGTCCTCGTTTGGGTTTTTAGACAAAAAAAATATGTAATAAAAATTTCGCTCTACAGCAACTCATGCTATACTTTGCACTAGCACAATGGCGATGTTACTTAGGGGTCGTTATTCAGATTACTAATTGGTTCTCCATTTTTTAATATCTGTTGTAGTTTTATCACTCCTTTATCTGTATCAACATCACCTGTAAGGTTAAAAAATTATTAAACTAATCCAAATCTGGACAGAGTAGATATATGACACATGCAGACTACAAATCCATGAAAACTGACTAGGTAAGAATTTGACGCATCAAACACAATCTATCCCTTTCATTAAGAACCGATCACATAAAGGTCATGATTTTATATTGAAACAGGTAACTACATAGATCAGTCACACAGCCTTTTCTAGGTTGTAGATATCATGCTAGCCCCCACAGGGGTCAGTAACTGCAATATAAAAGAATCAAAACTTTATTCTGATCACTAAAATGTCACAATCACTACTGACCATGTCATTAAAGGAGTTAAATGGCTGCGAATGGAGAACTGCTATTGCACTCGTCATCACTAAAACATATCATTATGGTGATAGTTCTTGACAGCAGGTAGAAACAGTTTAGTGTGTAAAGTTAAATAAAACTGAGAAATCTAAATCATAACATACAGCTTCCCTCTCTCTATCCATGATGGTTTCAAGCTCCTCAAAGTGCCTCAGTTTAATTTCCAGCTTCTTCATCTGGGTCTCCACTAGCAGAGCCACCAGGGACTTGATCTTGCGCTCCTCTACTGCTGCCAGATGCTAAAGAAGGAGAAATCATTACTGTGATGAGGAGGCAATAAGATATTAACATTCTCATATCACATGACAGCTCACTGATAAAACAGAATGTATATCTGATGACAATATCAATACGCTGCCAACTGTATGGCCAGATAGCTTACTCACCTTAGCCTTGACAGCAGCAGCAGCCAAAGCAGCAGCAGCCGCCGTGGAGAGGTTACCTTCTCCAATGTCTCTTTCCACCTTATTCTTCACCTCAGTCTCCTCCTTATCGGTCTCTTCTGATCCTTCTTTGCTGTCTGAAACTTTCTCTCCATCTGCTGAGATAGAAATTAAGTAATTAAAAGCAGAAAAGCACCTGGTTACTCTACACGTCTGAGGATCTGTGACACGGTCATCATCATTTCTTTAGTAGAGTGTAAAATGCTTCCCTACAATGTCCACGTGGGTGTCCCTTTTGACACACACATGATACAGTGATCTACCGTGATTCCAAAAGGAAAATAACATAAGAGAAAAAAAACTAGCAGAGGCATCACACAGTGTATGGAGCCATCTGCTTCTAGCTCTGTACAGCATTGTCTGAACAACTGATCGTTGGGGGTGCTAAGAGTCAGACTCCACTGATCTACACTGATCTAATATATATGACCTATGGATAGGATATATATATATATATATATATATATATATATATATGGATAGGCATCATTAGAAATTACAATCGAATATCACGAGGCAAACGCACTAAAAATTCGTATCTTCTCCCACCTTCCCTGGCGCTTTTTTTGCACCAATAGCTGCACAGAGGAGGAGGGACAGGAACTACGACAACGGAGGTATTGAAAAAAACTGAAAAAACCCATTGGCTGCCGAAATCAGGTGACCTCCAATTTATACGAATATTGGATTTAATATCCGGGTCATATGAGACTGTGAACTATGTGACTGTGAGACAGGGATAGATGTACTGGCAGGGTTAGCTAGGGATTACTTATTTAGGTGGGAATGTTACTCACACAGCTCTTTGGGGCTCTATCTGGTTGGGATCCCTGTCAGCTTGCGATATGCGCGAGCTGACTTTTTCCCATAGGAATGCATTGACCAGCGTTGATTGGCCGAATGCCATACAGAGTACAGCATTCAGCCAATCAACGCTGGTTCTACCAGAGGAGGCGGAGTCTAAGATCGGTCCACAGCAGTCTCCATTCTGGTCCAATCTCAGATGTAGCAGTGTTGAGCGCACAGCTCTGCTACACCGGAGATGTAGCAGAGCTGGCCGTGCGCTGAGCTCTGCTGCACCCGAGATGTAGTAGAGCTGAGTGTGCGCTGAGCTCTACTACATCCAGAGATGTAGCAGAGGTGAGTGTGCGCTGAGCTCTACTATATCCAGAGATGTAGCAGAGGTGAGTGTGCGCTGAGCTCTACTACATCCAGAGATGTAGTGTGCGCTAAGCTCTACTACATCCAGAGATGTAGCAGAGCTGAGTGTATGCTGAGCTCTGCTACATCCAAAGATGTGTATGTATGATCAAAGAACTCCTTATTAAGGAGAACTAAAAAGAAGAGCTGCGCTAATCCTATAAACGATAAAAAAAATCTTTATTGTAGACAATTCAATAAACACACAACGCTATTGATAGTGTTTCGGGGTTACCACCCCCTTTCTCAAGTGGTATAAGATGTAGAACACTGTTGGACCTGTTTTTGATTGTTGTTTTTTTGGTTTGCCCATGTGACCATTGGTGACCCAACTACAGGCCTCAGCTGTGAACCCGGCTCATGACATCACAGAAGAGAGCCAGACATCACCATGAGAGCTCCAGACGCTGTGAGGAGGCATGTTCCAGGAGCAAGACAAAAAGAAGATAAGACAGCTTATGCGTTTCGGGACATGTTGTTGCATCCCTTGCTATGAGTAAGGGACGCAACAACATGTCCCGAAAACATGTAAGCTGCTCTATAAATATTACATTACTTCAGGTTTACTGCTAGATGAATACTGCTGGATTTTGTTGACCATATTATATCTCTGCAGGAAAAATCCCTATTTCTACTAGAGGTAGCTAGGCTGGCTGCTGTTCTGGCCTGGTTTGCTCTTTGGAGGAGATCCTGAGCTCACTGCTCTCCCATACAGAGGGGGGGGGGGTACGGATGTGCTTTGCTTCTGCAGAATATTATTCTGGCGTTTCCTATGATACAGTGAATTAAAGCTCAGAGGCCACATACAGCCTCCCTACATGTTTCACCATAAAAACTGCCTCTTCAGGAAGGGGGTATGGCTGTCCAAAAATGGTCATTGTGACGCAAAAGTGCCCCCATTTGTATTTTGGATTGATAATAGTGTTGAAATACTAATACATTATAAATACTACAGGGTACTTATTTAGTAAAGAATACAAGTGTGAACAAAGATAAACATATCAGGAGAGCTGAACAGCCCGCTATTATACTGGATGGATATGCCGGCAAAGAACAGTAATAATAATGACAATAATATTAATAATACTAATAACAACAATAGTAGTCGTCCTCCAAGCTTCCAAACACATACCCATATCAACATCACTTTTGTCTGACTCCTTGTCTGTGTCGCCATCTTTGCTCTTATCGTCCTCTTTCTTTGTGGCATCACTTACACGTTCCTTTGTATCATCCTCAGATACTGATTCACTCGGGGAATCCTTTGGGTTAAAGTAACAATGGGTATTACATCAGTATGATACTGGAAGAAACTGGACTATCAAGATAGAGAGTAAACCTTAGAAGCTTTGGGGTCGCTGACTTGATTCCGAATCCACTGTACCAATAACTGCCCCTAATTCCTGGGTTGCTTTCCTAGGTGGCAACTACAATATATATAATCTTGTTGTATAAAAAGGTTGCATTTGTTTTTCAGATTTGCTTGTATGATTTATTTATTTATTTTTTTATTTAATGTAGATTGTGAGCCCCATATAGGGATCACAATATACATTTTTTTCCTATCAGTATGTCTTTGCAGTATGGGAGGAAATCCACACAAACACAGGGAGAACATACAAACTCCTTGCTGATGTTGTTCCTGGCAGGATTCGAACCCAGGACTCCAGTGCTGCAAGGCTGCAGAGCTAACCACTGAGCCACCGTGTGGGGCCCCTTTTTTCTTGTATGATCTGTTGCGTTGTCCTGCAACTTTACTGTATACTTCCGTATGTACATAGTGTAAATGTCTTAATGTTACATGCTACTTATTAATTAAGACAAAGCAAAAAAAAGAATTGGGACTACATAATAGCCAATTTCATAAAACAGACAATTACATAGACTTAGGACATCTAACAGGTGGCAGCATCTTCAGAGAATCCAACAGATGCTAAATCCATGATGACCTAGACATGAACTGGGGTCCCTTGTACTTTGACAGCCAGTTACTCCACTACGTCCACAATGCCAGGAAACCCATTACTACAACTAGCTCATCAAAAGAATGATCAGTTCATTCTCACTTTAAGGCCCACCATTAGCAAAGTTGTGTCCATCCTCAACTCAGGGTTTTTCTGTCCACTTGAAAAGTCAGACATCTTTGGGAACGGACACTTAAGGATAGGCACGGAGTGTAAAACAACGCACCTGACCTCCATTTAAATGAATGAAAAATGTCACGGACACAGCTAGTGTCCGCTCCTAATGTCCGTGCAAGATTTTAAACGGACATTAGCAGCGGACACTACCTGTCGGACACTGACGGCAGTATGAACGCTCCCTAAGCTATAACCACAGGAGCACAGCAGTAATGTCTGCATATGTAGAATTTTACCTTTGGCTCCTTTTTATCTTCTGAAGGCTGTGGTTCAGGAGTGGGCTCTTCTGTACTATTCTCCTCTAGGAACAAACAAACAAACAAACAAAAAAGTCAATATCAGTGCTGAGAAAGAAACCATATATAAAAGACTACAAGCAATACTAAGTTTTACATAGGAAACAACTAAGTTCTATTTTTCTATTCTAATTTACCCATAAAGAACAACAAGGCTTAAAGGGTAGAACAGCATGCTACATTTAACATCTCCTTATTGCCACCATGCAGATACCTTGGGCGGCATTAAAGGTTCTATTCAGGAACGGGTTTTTTAAACTCACTCGGGGTCCTTTTACTTCAGGGTCTCAGCTTTCTAGGCTAGTTCTGACTCAGTGTCACGTCACTGGAACCAAAACCCAGATCGATCTGATCCCTCCTTCCCATGTTCTGTGGTATTACTTGTATTCTGAGGGATAGCATACTAGATTATTGTAATGGTAAAGCCAGCTCCCATAGTACGGATAATACCAGTGAACACAGAGAGAATAGAGGAGACAGAACGACTCCAGTGCCTGGTGCGAGGGGAGGGGGGGTCCATTCAGGTGACCTTAGCTTGAACCTAAGCTTGGAAACCCAAGGTTCTGAACAAACAAATCAACCTGAAGGGAGGGAGTTAAAGAAAAAAAAAAACCAGTTAACCCCTTTAATGACAGCCTGGAATGAGTCAATGCATTGCAGACATTGCATTAGTTTTGCACGCAGTTATTGACAACTTGTTACTGTCATACCTATAATAATGGGGTCAAAATCCAATGGCTCTATACTATCTAGATGCTCTCTCTTGGACCTGTAGTTGTAACAATAGTGACTGAATACCAGAGTGGATATACCATTTGTGCAACCTATGCAGCAACTCAGAAATTTAGAGTTCATGGAAGGGACTGGTTGGCGGTTCCTTGGCCCTCATTTACTACTGATGGACTGGCTCATACTGGAAAGTCAAGAAATGGGAACACTATCACTAGCACCTCATTGTTAGATCATTTTTACATGGAAATCAATGGGCCCCATACCATTTTTGCACAAAGGCGCTCTGCTTTCTGTTTCTGCCGCTGAATGAAAGAGAACATACATGGGTCAGTGTTTTTAGCTTCATTCAAGATACAACTGTTTTAGTAAAGACAATAACACTTACCTATCCGGTCATTTTCATCACAGATCGTACCAGCAATACCACTACTCTCAAGTCCATAACTAGGGTCAGCTTTACCCGTCATTTTGGCAGCATCTTCCACTTTGCGCACATGAGCTTCCACCAATGCTGTAGGAACTTCTTCCTTCATCTTGGAGAACTCATCTAATAGGAGACAATAGAAACTTTAGCAACAGTATCTTTTAATTTATCTAAATTACCTCATGAGAAAGAACTTACCAAGAGCAGATTTGGCAGCGGCAGACGCCACACGAGGGTCCACTACAGATGCTAGGAAAGCCACTGTGCTCATTACTGGGTTACCAGATTGACTAAATGGTATAGGTTGGTAGGCCAGAGGTCCAAGAGAAGCTTCTGAGTCCTCCAAATAAGGATCCTCAATGGGTAGCCGAAGGAAGTGTAAGATACATTCATCTTGAGTACGGCTGCCAACATGTTCAGAAACCTTGTTCCAGTCGTCTTTATACATTTCTAGAGCCTAAAAGCAATGTAAAACATACCAGACTTAAGGTGGCCTCATGCTTCAGTATAAGATTGATGAAAATAAGACAATATCAAGCATCGATTATTGGGTGAAATGTTGGATTATAGAACTCATTAAGGTCCTTTTGTGAAAAGTTACACATTTAAGATTTTTGTACAAGAACAGTCTTTCGTAAAAAATGTCTCCAGGAAGTTTGTTCGACATTCACCTGGTACCATGGCCAGTCTGAATGACTGTAACTCGAAATAAGGATTGACATATAAAGTCGGCATTGTAATAATTGTTCACCAGACGATTCTCTTTGTTCACAAATAAACCTAGCTCTACTTAACATGTATGACTATCTTTATATAACAAGGTAAAGACACACTACTTTATAGGTTGAGTGTCTCTTTTACCTCAAGGAGTAGCAAAGTCTCTTGTTCTGTCCACTCTCTTGTGGCACTTGCAGCGGATTTACTCTGTAAAAAAAAGTAAAACTATCAAATGAAGGCACGCATAACAGAGAAAACAACAGCATGATATAACAAAATGGGTAAAAAGTGAGATGACTTGGTACAATTGTGCTAGCAGTGTCACCTGCCCCAATGTACAGTGTTGTATAATGTAATAAGGATTGTATTGTAGGGTGGTAGTTTATTGGGTGGGGGACTCTGAAGACTTAATTTCAATTTTAGGAAGTATCAGATAACAATTATTCTTCATTACAATAAAACATCCAAAAACAAGTTCAAAACAACAGATAGAGCTAAGACTACTTAGGATATTTTAGCTTACAGTCTATCTATTTATAAAGCAATGACATATATGTTATGTAGACCAGGATCGTAGCTATACAGGGTGCAGCAGTAGCAGTCGCTACCGGGCCCTGCACCCTGAGGGGACCCAAAGGTCCCACTGCTACATAAAATATACCACTAATCTGAATTACACAAGGTAGGTAGGGGCTTTAAATTATGCCTTGGGTTTAGACTTATTGGTTCTCACCTTGGATGTTGTGTTCTTTTTGCTGTACATATCAGTTCTAAGCCCAAAGTTTTGTAGGTCAGTTGGTTTTTCTTTATTTTTGTCAGGGAAATTCAGCATCTGTTGTGAAGCAGCAGTCTGGGGGGGAAGAGATGAGCAGAAAGGTAATATGAGGGACCTTAAATGAAATAAAGCAATACAACTGCAACACCAATAAATATACAAATGGGAAAATTCAAGCTTGGAAGGCATTGCAGAGAGTACCTCTACATAAGGCTCTGTTCACATTTGCATTGCTGCTTTCATTTATGAGAGAAGTCACAACACTCACTTTTGTCAAATGAAAAACCCTAAAGACTTCAAGAGTCTATCAGATGATGTTGCCATCATTTTGATGGGAAGAATAGGCAGTAACTGCTTTGGAGCCTTTGATGCAGATGTGAGCAGAGACTTATATAAAACTGTTATTTTTCCTGCAATTTAAAGTGACAATACAATAAATGAATAATAATAATAGTATTAAGAATTATTTCTACACAAATACATCTGGATAAGATGTTACAACACCTGTGGTGTTTTAGGCTGCAGTGGTACTAGTCCTGATGGAGTATCAGCTAAAACATGGAAATGAGAAGTAGGTGGTGGTCCCATGGGTGTGGGGCGACTCTCAGCATCAACCTGATAGTTGATTAGACCCCACTGTTCCAGGAAGGCATGAACCCTACAACAATTTAAAAAAACTGATTAGTTAAGACATCACATTTACATACCCTACTTCTAGACAATGGTTCCACATAAATTGTCATTTTTATCACTGCCTTTAATCCCTTTCAGCTACAGTTCCCCGTACCTCATAATAGCACAGACATCCCCTGCCAAGTTGCGACGGCACGCTGTTGATGTGAGGTATTCCTGAGGGTTAAGCCGATAGGTGTCAATCATAAAGTTTCGATATGCTAAGTATCTGGGGAACAGAAAATGAAATGTCTAAATGTTTACTTTTTGAATAATAAAATAAAAATTAAGATTTTGCACATTTAAATGATTAGAATATAGGATGCAATCGCTAAAACTAGGCCAAGAACAAAAGGCATAAAAGGTAGAACTCACATCTCCGGTGTTTTAGACTTGTTCTTGCCATTGAAAAACTCAGGTAGTGCTCTACGCTCAATGGCATGTACACTGTAAAAAAAATTAGGAAGACAACATATGAAATACAGAAGTGATATATAAAGTATCTTTGTGTATTTAAAATGCTGGAGAAAATATAAATAGAAAGTGGATAAAAGGCATTTGTTACCTATTATAATCAAACCATGCCGCATAGCTGGGGATGATAATGTGGTGAGTTTGTTCAGTTACATTATCCTCATGCAGGTCAGAGCTTTTCACTTGTTCACTTTTGATCCCTGTAGAGTTCTCCTCCTCTTCCTAAGCAGAAACAAAAAGCCTTGCGTGAACTGCAGAAACAGATCTAAAACTACCCTTGAAACAATAATCTTTTTCTGGTCTCACACCAGTTGTGGGTTTTTTATGCCGTGGACACAAACCATGCATGTGGCTGACTAGAAGTGGCAGTTACCTGTACTTGCAGCAGATGCATGGTAATGTATGTGTGGTTCTGCCAGGTTTGTCACAGGCGCAAGGTAAACTACCACCCAATGGCTGCAGGGTGAAAACCCAGTGTTTGTCTGAAATCTTTATGTGTGACAAAGCCCTTATATTGACCTGGGATCATAAAACCTACATGTTTGTCAAATATTACCTCGCTTGGTAGTCTTTATTAGATAAATTCCCAAAGTCTGGTTGTCAAAGTTCATTTTGCACTATGTCCAGATAGGCTATGTATTTATTTCAGTTATTTCATGTTATGATTTATATAGTTTTATACTTCCAATAGTTTATTGATTAATGAATTCACCAAAAAAATCCAGCAAGCGTAAGGCAAAACTTGAGAGTTGCGATCTATATAATTCACTCTCCAAACTGAAGAATAGTTTTAGTTATTACTAAATAATAGTAAATACATTAGAATCAGAAATAATCATGACAATTTGAGACTGTGAAATACTTAAGGGGTTTTCTGTTTTTATTTTTATTGCCTATCCTGACAGCCAGCATCACATGGATCAGTTGTTCAGTGTTGCATCAGATCCCCACATTTCAGAGATGGGGATCCCAACAGAGATGGCCCCATACACTGTATAATGCTCACATCTCAACTCCCATTGACGTCAAAGAGAACTGAGATGCAGTAATGAGGTTTGGCCACTATACAGTGTATGGAAACACTATGTGCTTAAGGCTCCATTATTATCAATATTTCACTTCATTTTATTTTATGGCCATAAAACAACAAGAAAAACCTCTCTCACATGCACTGCCAGTATTGCTGAGTCAGATTTAGGTACATAATCTGTGGTTAAAGAGAAGTCACAATGTGTGAACATACTCCAATAAAAATAATAATGACATGTAAATAATGTACATGATATATTTTGAAGAGTGTTCAAACATTTCCAGCTTTGGTTTCCTTAAACCAGTGATCATATTAATATGTGAGCACTGAAAATTGTCACAACACTCACCTTAGTTATAGCATCCATACTCTCATCTTCCTGTTCATCTGTTTCAAGAAAAAAAAAGAAGACATTATCAAAAACATTTAATTTGCACATTTAAGTTAGCAAACGGATGCTGGCGTATAGACAACAGAATTAACTGCTCTGACTACTTAGCATGAGACACTTGTCTGCACTAGCAATGAGGATCAATTTGGTCCCAGTGGTCCAGCTTTGAATTCTTTGAAACCTTTAAAGGCTATTGCAGACAAGCTACTGTGCTACTGTGATGGGAAAAATTTCTCCAGTCCCGACCCCTGCTGCCGGAACTTAAAGGGAACAGACAAGCAGTGCTGCTGTATGCTGTTCCCATAACTACCATAGAAGGGAGTTAAGGAGCAAATTTTAATAAAATGCTCAGAAAAAGGAATAGTTTGATATAAAAAAAAAAAAAGTGTTGCTCACCTTGTTCTTCCCTAGTCTTCTCCACTGGTCTCTATTTTTGGCACTGCAGCAATGACAATAATCCCCACATGGCCACTGCAGGTTATTTACTGGCCTTACTGATCACGTGTGCCAGTCAGTTATGTCATTGCTGCAGCAATAATATAACCAATTACACATGACCAGAGGCCTTTTCATCGTCAGCAGTAGCCACATGGGGGTCATCACTTAAGCAGTAACAGAAACAGACCAATGGATGTGGAAAGAACTGCGCTTGCTCCAAATTCCATAAATTCAACACGATCTTTATTATAATTCCTAATACACAGTGTATTAGTGTATTAGGAATTATAATAAAGATCGTGTTGAATTTATGGAATTTGGAGCAAGCGCAGTTCTTTCCACATCCATTGTTCTGTTTCTGTTCGTGTTCATTTCACCTCCTGGAGGTATTGGATGTTACTACTGCTGCTGACAAGCTCCTATGTGCAAAGACACTCCTCTAATGAGAATCTAATCCTGGGGGTCTGCTCGGTGAATCTTCTCATCACTTAAGCAGTGGAACAAGAGACTAGTGGAAAGGACTAGGGTTCCACCACCAGAATGGTATAAGAAAAAACCCTTTTAATTAAAAATACATTTCAAAGAGTTTTGTTATAAATACCAAGACTCAAAAAGATTATGATTGTTTCTGTAATGCAATTCTACAGCCCATCTCCTCCCAAAATAAGGTGAGAGGATGAGAAGGGGTAGAGCACAATCGAAAAATAGAAGCAGCTGCTTTATTCTAGCAGTTAGAATACATGCATACACCTATTGTTGAAGTGACTGAAAGAAAAAAGCGAAAACTCACCTAAGTCAGTCACAGTGCCACCTTTCACTGGGGCCGATTCAGAATCTTTCTTGGTGTTAACTAGAAAATAAAGAATTTTAAGTTCATAAGGTTCCTCAACTCTATATGCCTAAATCTTAGTATCAACACACACATGCAGTCTCTATCTATGCATACTAAACACAAAGAGAAAAATACCCGTTTTTGGGAGAGTAACTTCTTCTACATTAGGCACTGGGGAAGGTTCATCCATGTCTTTTGTCAAATCTTCTTGTTCTTCCTCCCTATGACCCCTTTTTGACTTGTTATAAGGAGTAGACGGTCTATAATATATGACATTGAAGGCATTAAACACAATAGCTCCAGTGATAAAGAAGTGATGTTTTGGTAAGACTATATAAAATGGGCAAATAGAAGAGACATCACATATGTTTATGTCAACTGTACTAAGAGAAATGCAAAAACTCTGAAAAGCAGATCACAGAGGATGTGAATAACAAATATGTAAGATGTTTAGCCAGGTGAAATAATAATCCAATAAACCCCTCGGTACATGATTTTATCACTGACTATTTACAGACACCATAAATGTCTGCGTCTATAGGAACAGGACAATTACAGTTCTGAACATAATGGATATATAAAGGAATGAACACAATTCAAGTATAGTGTGAACCTGTCATCATCAGCAAACAGCATGTTAGAGAGCAGGAGAGCCGAGTACATTGGAAAAAAAACCTCAGCATTAACTTATTTATATTTCTGCTCATTCTCTGCTTAGGTGTCCAGTGGGCGGTCCTTCTCAGTGACTGACAATCTTCTGTATCTAATGACACAGAGATTAATTAGAACCACCGACTCGACTTATAAGCCTAGAGAGCAGAAACTTTAATATAGCACATCAATCTCCTTAGGTCACATAGGTCTAAAATATGGTGCCTGTATACTGGACTGCATTTTCGTTGTGACATATTATAAGGTAATGAGTAACACAGGCAACTGGTATATGAACCAACCCTTTCTTAACATTCTTCTTCTTAGCTTCTGCACTTGGAGGAGGTGAAGGAGAGCGTTTCCTCTTTTTATAGTTCGGTCCTTTCTTGTCCCTGCGATCCGAGTCTGGACTACTGACCTGTAATGAGAAGGAAATCCATACTAAATATTTGGTATTAAATATAATTTACAATATAGAATGTATCTCTTCTTCTGAAATACTATCAGCTTGCTACATTTTAAGATCTATTCCTTCAATATAAGCATGCAAAAATAAAAAGAAACTGTAAAAATGTCCATGCAATATATGTATTTCTTCTGTAATAATGAAACACATTTTTTCTATAAATGTACACGGCTTATTTATCCTGAGACATCTAAGCCTGTGAGTATAACTTTTATAATCGAAACAGCCAAGTTTGCCTTTATCTGGCTCTCTTAAAGGCACAGAAAACAGTGCATCCCTATTCTCAAAATCATAGGAGCCCCAGGATTTGAACCAGGCATAGGCATTTATAGAAGCTGTAATATATCTACTTATATATATTTCATCCACCACTATACATTAGGTGCCGCTCTGCTGATTCTGGTGCAGTTAGAATTTTTTTTCTAGCTTGTCCACTCCCTAACTTATGTTGCTGCTAGGTTCAGAACAATTACGCTCTCTTTAGTCAGGTGGGCGGTCCCTGTTATTCTGCTCCAGCCTAGGACTGCCCACCTGACAGTAGAGAGCATAACTGTACTGAAAAGAACAGAGACGATTGCTGAGGAATAGTCTAGGCAAGACAAAAAAAAGTCCAACTGCACCAGAATCAGTGGAGCGGCACCTATTCAAAGATGTAATGGGTTGGAGTTGATGTAGGTGACAAAATGAATAAAGATATAATAAAAATGTAAAAAGTACATTAAGGCTGGCCATGCACATAAGAAACCAGGCTGGAGAAAGAAGGTTATCCCTCCCAATCCCCTAACATGAATATACACACGCACTCCTGCTTTGGCAGAAAGTGCACAAGTTCTGTATGGATAGGGGAGAAAGCTACTGAAAAAATAAAACCCTGCTACTGGGGAAAGTTTAGGAGGCCTTTAAATACATCATATGATCCTGTTGAAATTAGCAGACTTGACTGAAAGACCTCTAATGTGTATGGCCAGCTTAAAGAGGTTATGCATGGAAAAATAAAGCTTACCTCTGCATTACATGCACTGAATAAGCTAAGCTTTCTTATCTTATTACGCTAGGTTCACACCTGCGTTCAGCACTCCGTTCTGTGCTTTCCGTCTTCTGCATGCCAGAAGACGAAAAACACAGACCGGGTCCGGCCGTGAGCGGCGGTGAGCGTTTTATGCTCTCCGCCGCAAAACCGGATTTTTTAATCTGGACACAGAGTACTGCATGTCCGACTCTGTGTCCGGATTATAAAACCCGGTTTCGCGGCGGAGAGCGCAGAACGCTCACGGCCGGACAGCTTTCTCACCCATTCAAATGAATGGGTGAGAAAGACTCCTGCAGGTTTCCGTATCCTGCTCTGTTTTATGCAGGAAATGGAAACCTGCAGTACGGAGAGCAGAACGCAGATGTGAACGAGCCCTTAATACATATCCCGGTCCCCCAGGACCCCAATGACTAAATTAGCAGACTGCAGCTGGGGTGGTGAGAAGTCTCATCCTTTGCCTCCCATGTGGATGCTTCAACTCTATGACGTGACTGACTTCACTCTACTCAGTGGGTCTGCAGAGGAGTAGAGCAGAGTCAGTGACATGAGAGAGCTGCAATGGTAGTATGGGGGGCAGCGCATAGATATATATCACTGTGCTGCGCTCTGCAAATGTAATCATTAGTGCCACAGGGAACCTTTCTATATATTAGTAATAAAGTATATGCAGAGAAGGGAATGGACTGATAAGTTTTATTTTTCCCTGTATAACCCTTTCAAACCCTACAAGACAGAAGTGCTATATACATCTCTTCACAGTATTTATAGATATTAAATAGATAAAAAGCGTAGCATAGAGAGACCTCTACAAGATCAGTTTGCGGTAATGATCTCACTTCATCAGTCAAGGTCTTGGCTGAGATCTTCTTGCGGCGTGTAACGGTACTTCTCTCATCATTCACTTCATAATCTTCTTCATTCATCCACTCATTGAACAGGTCAGTGTCAAGAATCCATTTGGCATGGACCTATTCATATAAAAAATATTGAATGTGTATCTGTAAATAGTTGTTAAATCTTGAGTTTATATACACTTAGATATGAATGCAAAACGGTGAAGACTTAAATGCATTATTAAAAATTCATGTCTCAAAGTATTCAATACTTGGAAGCACTATCCTACCATAAAGCATGAGGGGGGTCTATAACAGCGGTCTCCAACCTATTTCGTACCATGGAGGCCAATTTTCCCGTGAACTGGCAGAGTTTTCAGTGACGGGGCAGGGTTAGGGCTACTGGGCGGCTCATAAGAAAAGCATTAAGTGTATACTTATAATGATTACATTTATACATTTCCCTATACTTTATTAATATCATGCATAACTTATTGGTGATATAGACAGCTCCCTAAATAAAAGTATAAGTAGGAGATGTGCCTTTACTCAATTAGTGATGATGCGGAAAGAGCTCCCTTAATAATGTATAGATAGGGCAGGAGTGGACCATCACTCTAGGGAAATATTACTGTAATATTACTGTCATGGTGCCTCCACAGGTAATATTACCTATCTGTGTGGGGGGAGGGAGGACTATTAACTGTGTGTGTGTGGGGGGGGTACTACTACAGTAATAGTGGCCCCCCACAGGTAATGTTATTAATTGGAGGCACTATTACTGTAATAGACTGGGGAGACTATTACCTGTGGGGGGGTGCACTATTACAGTTACACTATAACTGTAATAGTGTCTTAATAGTGCCCCCCACAGGTAATAGTCCCCCCTCATACTATACTTACCTGCTTACTAATGCAGCTCCTGGAACCTGTTCCTGCACCCCGGATGTGTGAATCTTCTATTCTGCTCCCTGGTCCCAGCGGCACCACAGCTAAGGTTCCAGGAGCAGAACTGGAGGTGCACACACAATGTGTGTCAGAAAAGATCCCAGGAGCTACATAAGTAATCAGGTAAGTGGACAGTGATCTGCTAGAGTAGGCCACACTAGCAGATCACTCTCAAAATACGGGTCCTGTAGACATTTACCAGGTGTCGGCCGATGCTCCTATTCCGTGAATTACACACAGCATAGGACCATTAGTCAACACCTAGTAGCCCATAGAGATCCCTAATGACTGGACCGGCCCAGTACCAAGTGATCCACAGCCTGGTCATTGGGAACCTCTGGTCTATAAAACACGTGGGAAATGACAAAAAATAAAAACTAGTTTTTAATTGAAAAACAAAAATTGTAATTTTCTTTTTTTAAATGAGATATTAAATTTTAAAGTTTAATTAAAAATGTGAATTATACTCTTTTGACAAGTCATTGGGGCTTGAGGTTGCTGTAGCACTACTCAAAAAGACTGGTAACTTAAAGCACCTACTTTCACTGTTCCAATATTCAGTGATCAAGCTACAGATCCCACAATGTACCTGATGGATCATGAGGACTGCATTATTTTTATTTACACATTTTGGGACTACATACAGTCAATTGTCCTGTACTAGGTCTGAGTACATAATCCGTAAGCATTTACCTTGCGGGGCTTTTCTGGGGTAGGTGCATCCTCAACTGGAGCCTCTACCTCACTAGCTGGAATCCAGGTGTCGTAACTTTAAAAGAAAAGGAAACATAAATTATGTTTAATTTATAAACATAAAATTACCAACAGTAAATCCCAACGCACATATATTTAACTGTTATGAAGCTTACTAGAGTGTTTTACTCTTAGCGTATGTTCACATGGAGTTTTTTGTAGGCTGAAAAAAATCTGCTTCAGGAATTAGGAAACTTTTTGACTTTTTTTTTTAACCAGATGCGTTCTTTGTCGTGTTTTTCGTTGCAGTTTTGTTGTTCCAGCGCACAGTACGGACCTGGAAATTTCTATTTATAAAACAGAAGCGTTTTTTGCAAAAAAAACACGTCAAAAACCGCATTAAAAAAAACAACAACGTTGCCTTTTTTCCGCCTCCCATTGACTTCAATGGGTTTTTCAAGGCAGAATCCACCTGAAGATAGGTCATGTCACTTTTTTTCTACTAGCTGAAAAAATCCACTGGAGGGAAAAAAAAAATCTGCTACTGACTCTCACTGAAATGAGTGGTAGGCGTTTTTTTCAGGGCAGATTTTGAGGCAGATTCCGCGTAAAAAATTCTGCAAAAAACTGAGTGAACATGCCCTAACTGAGAATGACAGACAAAAACACAATCTTAAATGAGTTCTCCGAGATTTTGTTTCTTTTTTTTTTTACTGGCATATCCTCTGCTTGGAGCCTTCACGGTCAGTGGGAGCCACTATAACAGCAGATGGAGATTTCTGATTCTAGCCCTGTATTGTATACTGGAGGGTGCCAGAAGCAGCTCTGTACAGAGGATTGGTATGTTGTTGGCCCCCTATCGATCATGAGGACAGGACATTAAAAAAGGCTCAGACAACCCCTTTAAGGTTAGGTTCACATGTAGTTTTTTGGTTCAGAACCTGAGGCGGAGGCCACCTCAGGTTCCGGACAAAAAGCCGGTGCGCTGCACCGGCATCCAGCTGCGCACTCCGCTCCGGATTAGGCCCAATGAATGGGCCTAGTTCGGAGGAGGTTGTGTCTTCAGGCCAAATCGCGAGGCGAAACGGCCTGAAGAATGAACACCTCGCTTGATTTCAATGGGAGACATCTTTTTGCTCAGGATTTTGAGCCGGATACAGCATCAAAATCCTGACCAAAAATCGCCATGTGAACTTACCCTAAAGACCAAGGCTGCATGTAGCATTCCGCAGTAAAAAAGCACTGTAGGACAAACCACAGCAGCAACATATTGCGATTTTTCTCATAACACTTTTCACAGAAAGCTCACAGAGGTTTCCTCTGCGGACATTCTGCTTCAATTATACCTGTAGGAAAACTGCCGGGGTTTCTGTAGGTATAATTGACATGTTGTGATTTTCCGAAACTGCAACGGCTTTGTAAATTACAGTGTGTCCGCTGCGCATATTTTACCACTCTGTGGTGAATTTGTATACCACACTGTATTTTATACATTTGTATACCGAACACTGATGCCCCTTAACTTTAGTACTGAGGTTCTCAGCACTTGGGCTCTCACTGATCAAGACACCTGACATGTCAGAGGATTTTTAACATGCTGTGAAGTTATTCTGGCCTTACTCTTCTCACTCCCCTCCCCCCCATCAGTTAGTCTTTGAAGTGTGGGAGATAAGCCAAGCAAACACAAGGAGAACATACAAACTCCTTGCAGATGTTTCCCTAGGCAGGATTTGAACCCAGGACTCCAGTGCTGCAAGACTGCAGTGCTAACCACTGAGCCACCGTGCTGCCTATGGCCTTACTCTTAATCAGGTTATGGTCTGTATGAACATCCAAGATAGGTCAGCTCTTTAAAGGTATGAATACCCTAGATACAGAAATAATCATCCCTACATGGCTTCTGAGCTGGTCTACAAGGCTATGGAAGTATTGATGAGCCACTCAGCACCACACATGGATCAACACTGTGTCAAAGAAGGCTGTGGCCTAATAGATGTAGTCGTTACATACTCTTACCTATCTGGATAATAACCCCAGTGAAGCAGGACCTGCTTGTCTCTCTTCAATATGGGCCTCACCCATTCCTCTAAATAGAGAACATCATAACAAGTGTAATTGAAGATTATATATCTTCACACAGTAAAATATAGAAACATACAAACTATATATCATTCAAAGCAGGATACCTAGAGCTGAAACAAAGTGCCTTACACATATGAAAATTACAGTAAACTCATAAACAAATAATCTAAAGCCATCGGCCTTCTCTACAGTGAATCATATCAAAACTGAATTATATATTTATTATAAATAAATAATTATAAAAAAAGAAATCTTACACGAGAGGTCAATGAACAAGACTTTCCTGCCCAATAACAGGGGCATATTTACACCACCCAAAAAGGTGTTATCAGGGACTGTAAAACTGACACCATATTCCTAAATTGCTTGAACCAAGTTTTCACATGATAGATGATAACATGGTCAATGTGGGATCTAACTGTTGAGACCCTGACTGACCATGACAAGAAGAATCCTGTGTGCACGGAGCTGCTGGCGCACTTTCACTCTATTTTGTACACTTGAAATAGTAGGGGCCCGACTCCTGCTGATCAGCTGTCTGAAGGGGCTGTGGTGGTTTTATCTCTTTTCACCAGGAGCAGTGCCGTAATTATAATGGATAGGGGGAGGGGTCAGATTACTTCTTACTGTGCACACCCACAGCCTCAGAGATAAAAGTTAAATGTGCTGCAGCCATAATGAGACTATTAGCAGCAGAAAAGCTGATAGGACAATGCATATACAGGCTTATACAAGCAGAAAACAGATGTCCAGCAAGACCCTGCAAATACAAATATTTCATGAAACCTCACATACCAGTAAAGTTCCCGACAGACACTTCAAATTGTCTACTTTGCTGTGCACCACTAAGGTAATCGGCAATATGCCTAGTCAATAAAGGGGAAAGTAGTATTTCCTTCGCATCATTCAGTTGGACATATATATAAGGTTAACTCTGGTGCACTTGTCTATTTTTCGTCCAAATAGCAGATATCAAGGGAACAAAAAAAAGTATTGGACAGGATAGATTTAGCAAATCATATTAATTTTTGTCATGAAAGGTAAGCCAAAAGCAGAGGTGTCTGCCAGCAGCTTATCCTTCGTATTGACAATAGGGAGGAGCCCAGCATGCATGTATATAGTGAGGTTGGGTTGGATATCCTTGATCTATGTAACTTACACTGTAAGACTAGCTTAAGCTAGCAAAATCATGACAGTAGGATAAAAGTGATTTTTCTAACCTTCTTCCAAGGAGCCAGGAACTGGAACAACCACATGGGAAGCATGACTTTTGTCCTCCGTCACTGTGCCCTGCAAATAATAATAATAATTAATAGATAATAGGATATAACATATATGCCATATTTTAGATAACAGTTACACTAGGTTCACAGTAGCTTCCGAGTACAGATCAATAGAAGTCAAACCAAGGTTCTGGACTCACATAGTGAGCTTAATCTCCTGTTCACATAGAAAACATTGTGTGCAGCACTAGAGCAGGTCAGTGCTCCGGAGAGAAGCACATCAATTCTAAATTAAGCTGTCTGTAAGTTTTCTATGACATTACACTACACTCGCAGACTCCTTTTCAAATGAGAAGGACTACTTGTCTTTTACTGGAGTGCTTCTTTAAACTCTAGTCCTTATATTCTAGCTGTAACAAGTGTTTAAGGTCATGATAGATCACATATATCTTTCAGTGGAATGAAGTAGGCTAAACCACAGATCCCTGCTCTGACTCCTTCATAAACCATGGTTTTTATTACAGCCATGGTCACACAAACACAAAAGTTTCTATAATTCCCTAAAAAACTAGTGATTGGATTGAAAGTAAATAAGCCACAAACTATACATCTAATGAATTCTACAATACCAAAAATTATTTCATATAATTAAAAATGCCAAACTCACATCCCTGATATCTTTGAAACTGTTGGGGTTAAAAAAAAAAGTGAAAAAAAATCATATTTATAGACAAAACTAGATCAGTCAAACTTATATTACCTGATGTCTTTTCACAATGTCTTTCAGCTTGCTCTGCAGCTTCGAGTCTATGTCTGGATGAAGGTATATATTTGGTCGGGAAAGACAGTTGTTCTGAAGGGTTAAAAAGAGGAAGACATAGTGAATGAAAGATGTATCCCTGCAGAAATACATTGGGGCAGAGACTGGCATTAAGCAGATGCACCCTCTGCCAGTCTGAGGGCTTGCAGTGAAATTTAGTAATCTGGCGTAATTGATCTTAAATCTGATCGGGGCCAGAGACATTAAAAAAATGACCCCACCATACTATAAAAAAGAGGAGGCATTCCCACCTGCACAAGGGACTTTTCTATGTTCATGAACATTTCTACATTACGATCCATGCGTGAAGGGTTCTGGAAATCAAACCTACGCCTGAAAGGAACAGGAGAGCAGAATTAGAGATAACAAATGAAAGATTGTGTGCGTATTCAATGTGCAAATGGTGTCTCCTGCCATTCTGCAGGGTCCTGGTATCATAGTGAGAATGGTGTACCCCTACTGCTACCCATTAGATTAACACTAGGGATAACAGAAAAATTACCAGGTATGTCTGAATCTACAGCAAAGTGAGAACGTTTACGTAAAGGAAGTCACTTACCATCCTTGGTCACTCTTAAATTTATAAGCAGCAGCGAGGATATGACACAAAGCTCCTCCAACTTTGAAATCCAGGAAGCATTTCATCTGTAAAGCGAGAATCATCGGACTGAATAGGCATTTACTTTCAGCAGGTAAGGACAAAACATATCTGGGGCTTAGTGTTAACCAATTTACCCATGGCACATGCTGTGCAAAATTCCTAGAACTGCCCCATCCATCTCAATGCCCTTTCTGCCAAAATAACACCATTTAGATGTAGGGGACAGTCGCAGGAACGCAACAAATCTTATGTATGTGAATTCACCCTAAGGTCACTATCACATGATCAGCGATACAGAATATTGTATTATTATTTGTAAGCTAAAATCAGTATTGGAACCTACAAAGGAAAAAAGTATCATGGCAAGATTTGCACTTCTTTTACATTTTGGACCCAATCCAGGTTTTGGCTGACAAATACTGATGAAAAATACTGACCAAAATATTTCAGTGTGAACATGGCCTCAGCAAAAGGCAAAGTCATGGTGTATGTTTTCTTCACCATCAGTGATTATAGTCAGTATTACTGAAGGGTGTAAAGCTGCTCCTCAAACCTACAAAGCAAAGGCTTTATAACTCCATCTACCGTATTTTTCGGACTATAAGACGCACCGGACCATAAGACGGTTTTAGAGGAGGAAAATAGGGAAAAAAAAAATTTTAAGGAAAAAAAATTGGTGAAATATTTAATAACCTAATAATATAATATTTCACCAATGTAAATAGAACCGGGGGCTTTCGGACACAGGGATACCAAATGTGTATGTGTTTCACAGTAATGTTTTTGTTTTATATGTATGCTAGGGATATGGGGGTGATTTGAACATATCTATCTATCTAATCTATCTGTCTGTCTGTCTGTCTATCTAATCTCATCCATGGATTGAAAGAGACACCCTGCAGTGAAGCTATGCAAGAAGAGAAAAAGGGGCGGGCCAGATGGGTGAAGGAGGTGTGGTTTTCTAAGCAAACTTGAAAACACACCTCTTTCACCCATCTGGCTCGTCCCTCCTTCACTGCCTCTCAGATCTTGCTCCTGCAATGAAGCCACACAGGCAGGGAAGTAGGGGCGGGCCAGACGGGTGAAGGAGGCGTGGTTTCAAGCTTGCCGAGAAAACCACGCCTCCTCCTCCCGTTTGGCCCTCCCCTCCTTCCCTGTCTGTGTGGCGTGTTTGCAGGAGCCAGATCTGAGAGGCAGTGAAGGAGGGGCGGGCCAGACGGGAGAAGGAGGCGTGGTTTTCTCGGCAAGCTTGAAACCATGCTTCCTTCACCTGTCTGGCCCGCCCCTACTTCCCTGCCTCTCATATCTCGCTCCTGCAAACACGCGACACAGACAGGGAAGGAGGGGCAGAGCAGGCAGGCACCGTGCTGCTCTCCTTTTCATTCGCACAGACGGGACACAGACGCTGCACACGCTGCATTCGGACTATAAGACGCACACACATTTTCCTCCCATATTGGGAGGAAAAAAAGTGCGTCTTATAGTCCGAAAAATACGGTAAATTTTCTGTATTTTTTGCTGTCATAAGTTGACAATAAACATTGTGATGTCCTTTCAGTAATATATAACATTACGCCTTTGGTTTATATGACCATGCTGTATGTGTTTCAGGACAATCCAAAAGCTAATGTTAGATGAAAACTGTAGTTAAGCTGGGTTCACACCAGCATTCGGGTCTCCGTTATCAGGTTTCCGTCTTCTGCAGAAGACAGAAACCTGTCATGCTGAGTCCGACCGTGAGCGCCGGTGAGCATTTTATGCTCTCCGTGGCTAAACCGTTTTATTTAAATCGGACACAGAGTACTGCATGTCCGACTCTGTGTCTGGTTAAAAAAAACAAACCAGTTTCGCCGCGGAGCGCATAAAACGGCGCTCACGGCCAGACACTTTTCAAACCCATTCAAATGAATGGGATTGAAAGATGCCGGTAGGTTTCTGTCTCCTGCCCAGTTTCGTGCAGGAAACAGAAACCTGCAGAATGGAGGCTGGGGCGCAGATGTGAACGAGGCCTTACCGGCAATTTCGTAAGTGGAGCATTGCTGACATGTTTCCCAAACACTTCTTCTTGGAACTGCAGGAGCTGGACCACCAGGCTGGATAGAGACTTGTTAGTCGGAGGTTCGGCCTGAATGTACTGAAACGGGACAAAGAAACTGGTTAAAATAGAGAATATTTTATTATCTGTGCATTGAGTCTATTGTGAGAAAAGCAGCAGCACCACTCTTGGGTAACATATATATATATATATATATATATATAATTTGGATGCACCAGGCCAGGAGAAAGAGTCCTTGCGTGTGTGTGGCATACAGCACCCACTCACAGAGATGGAAACCACAACAGTACACCCCTCTACCAATTATAATCATCATAGGCAATAACACCTCCTCCAGCAGTCACAACAAATCTCCCCCTCCTTATTACCAGGCGGCACCACAAAGACTTTCCTTGCAGTGTGCAATGCCCTTGGAGGTGCTGGTGTATACCCATTGTGTCTGAAGCCCAAAGGTATGATGGTGTTCAGCATAATGTTTCCTACAATGCACTATGGCTAGCTACTTGTTGATAGACTCTCTTTAAGGCTAAGGCCCCCTATTGGGGAAACACAACTTATTTTTGCAGATTTTGTTGCTTTTTGGAGCCAAAGCCAGAAATGGATTGAGCAAAAGGTAGAAGTATAAGAACCTCCTATATATTTCACATTCCTTTTGCAGCAAAAAAAAAAAAAAAGGAAAAAAAAAAAGCTGCGTTTTTGCACGGTGGGGCCTCAGCCTAAATCTACATGCAAACGAATGTGTGCATCAACGGGACTGTGGGAGAACAACACAGATGGCCCATGGATGATATCCATATGCATCCATTTCTCCATTGAGTTCATGTAGTGATCCCAAAACAAGCAAAAATAGGAACTGTCCAAAGTTTTGTCCCGGGTCCATACCCCTACATGGACCTGTGATACTACACAGCATGTATATGGGGCCATAGAAAATAATGAGTTACTGTGCTAGCCGCTAAAAACACAACTAGTAAACTGACAAAGCACATGATAGTGTTCATGGAGCCTAACACCGGATAAAGCAGTGGCCCCACCACTTTCTACCATTAGTCACTACAGACACCCCTCTCCCTTCTGTGATTATCCCTTTTTCATCAGTAGTTATAGCAGAGACCCCACTCTGCCGTAGTACTTAAGTCAACTCAATCGATGGATCATTTCATTTATTTGCCATCCATGGCATCCAGTGTCACACTAAAGGATATGTCACTAGCCATACACTATCCAATCTCGATTGCTATTGTGTCAACAACCAAAACTAAAATTTACTAGCATTCTCCCAAATGCAGTTCCTCGTGTGTGTTCCCCTTGTCTGTTTGTTTCCCCCCATATCTGTATCAATGTTGTTTACCTGGCCCTTCCATCCCTTTATTATCTTAGCATGTTTTCTAATGCCGTCTGGGGTCTCACCCCGTCCTCTCATTCATAGGCGAGGCATGTGAGCCATTACGCCTTTGTTTTGTTTTTGTCTTTTCTGTTATATTTGAAGACTTTAATAAAATCAGATTAAACATAAAATTCACTGTTAATAGGTGGAATGGGAAGTAAAAAGGAGAGTGTCCTAAAATAATAATTTATTAATTACAATCGAGGTAGAATTTTTAATTAATCGGGATTTTCATTTGGGTCATGATCACCAGCTCTATAACTTAGCTTCTTGGCAGCACCTAAATGAATACAAACAGCATAAAATACTTATTCTTCTTATGGAAAAATCATCATGGTCAATTCAATGCTGATGATGGGAATGAAGGTGACCATGGTGTTTCTTTCAATGGAGTTATAACACATGAGGATCCACTGGCACATCCATGACAGACATCAGTGTCAGCCTGTTACATGGTCAGCTTTACTGACAGTACAGTGGCCTGGGGTAAAAATAAGGATCATTGCCTTACCACAATTAGGAGTGTGGGATAGCTGGGCGTAGACGGCCACAAAAATCCGTAAGTAAGAATATCTGGAGATGGAGTAACGCACTAGCAGGAGGAGGCGAGCGTGTTCTTCAGCCTCATTAGTATGGGATATACGTATGTAGGTGTAGTCTGTGCACAGCAGCTGGGACCTGCCTGACTCTAGTCTAGGTCAAAGGTAACTGAAGATGACAAGTAGCACGTGCTGCCAGCGCTGATCAGCAGCATGTAAACACTCCAATCCTCCACGCTCACATCAGCCTGTCTAGATCACTCCTATCATCTCCTGTGCTCTGCAGAGATCAGACATCATACATGTGGCTGCATCCAGTACGGTCATGAAGGTCATGGCTGGCATCATACAGTGTAATATACAGGCACATCCACATATAGATGCCTGGAGCAAAGGCAGAATACAAGGACAGTGTCAGGGTAAGTAAGGACACTGGTCACATGACCCTGCCTATAGAAGACCTGTGCTGGACATGACAGCTGTGCTATCAATGAGCATCTGGCAGCAGCAGGAGGAGGGGGGCGTTTTATTTAGGATCAGCATGACAGGGCAGTGTGTATGTGACTGCTCAGGGGATCTGCAGCACATTCCAGAACAATCCTGCTCTGTCTCTATAGAAATGCCTAGAATGGTGTGCCCCGAGCAGATGTGGGGGCGCCCCCGGGGCCAGTGACCCGACATCTGGGTACATGTAGGCCTTACACATCCTGGCATGTCAGTCCCTGGCCTGGCCCTGCCATCTGCCCCGATACGTGCGCCCCCTACGTCTACTGCACAGCACAGAAGGTGACAGGTCGGCAGCTGGGACCTAAGCTGGCCCCCAATGTCGCGTCTCCCCCCCACCCCTGTGCCGGGCCCGACTCTTTGTTCTCCATGTACAGCTGAGGGTTACACATTGCACTTCTCTTCAGGACACTTAGCATTTCCTTCCGGTACCTTCTTGTAGTTTTTCCCCAGCCATAGTCGCACGTTGTCGAACTGAGAAATGGTGTCAGAGGACTCGTAATATTTCACGTTCGGGCCGCCGTCCTTCTTCCGCACCGCCATCTTCTGCCAGTCTGCCCGGCACTTCCAACTACATAGTAAAGACGACCTCTAGCGGGTGCGCAGTGCACTGCAATACAGAACAGCAGAGAGCCGAAGGTGGAGCAGCGCCATCTGCCGGACAAAATGACAAACTGCTATTTGGTCGCATTGAGGAAGTTTAATGAAGGAAGGCTGGTTTTAATCTATCCTGAAAATCGTCCTAAATAGGCTGAACAGACGCCTAGCGGCAGCGTTTGGCTACATCCACAGCGATACGATATGGAACGAAAAAAACAAACAATTTAAGTATTACGGGTGTGGGTGGTGGGACGTAACAGCTGTCTCTGCCTTGTAAGTCTTTGTGACTGACTAAGGGGCAAATAAGCTCAAAGAGTCAGTAATAAAACGATTTGACGAAGGGAGAAAAATAATGCGCCATACAGAGGACTCGAACCGCCAGCCTGGATTATATCCAGCTGCAGACCGGGGCCGCTGGAGTTAATCTGCGTGGCGCTCTCCACCAATGAGCGCAGGACGTGTGAGGAGGCGGTTCGTACACTGTGAGGGAGCTGTGCGGGCCCGTTGGCTGACAGTCACGGTGGCCGAGTGGTTAAGGCGTTGGACTCGAAATCCAATGGGGTTTCCCCGCACAGGTTCGAATCCTGTTCGTGACGAGTTCACTTTTTTCACTCTTTTATAGGAATTTAATAGCAGTGACAGAGAAGCGAAATCGTCCTGTTCTGTGCGCCTCGTGTGTACAGGCTCAGAGTTGTTGTATGGAAGCTCCAATGCATTGTATATGAGGCAGGATTCTCATTTATTTTTCTGAAAATATGGAAAATCTAATAAAATTCTTATTGCTTTTATCACTACTGATTTTGCTCCTGTTCAGATAACAATTGTGTGAATGTTTAAATATCAGCATGTCGCAGAAAAACGCAATCCTATGACCGCAGGGATGTGATTTATGGGTATATTAGCTTCTTATCGAAGGCGCCATAATGCAAGGAACAACATGGCTGCCTCAGGTCTCTGGAAGAGATGTATAAGGCTGGCGATTGGCTTCCATGTTGGTCTTGATCACCTTTGCTCTGACAGAGGATGTGCCTGGTTTATGACAAGGTGCACGCTATCATGGGCACACTCAGGAATTTTACCTGGGGGGTCCGAGTAGGTGATGGGGGGGATTTGGGGGTCTGGCTATTTTTCAGAAGGGATGTCACGTAAGAGAAATATAGAAATAGATAATGTGGAGGATAAGCAAAAGTGACATGTTTAGGATGGTGAGCGATGACAATCTCTGTAAATCACTGTAGGATATGTTGGCAATATATAAATAAGAGGGGTGGTTGTACGGTTAAGGACACCCCTTTGTAGTCTATGGTCAGACATAAATCTCCTACAAATCTGCTGCATATAGGGGATGTACTTGATGACGCCAGGCCTCAGCTTTAGGGCCCCTCTTGTTATACACGCTGATCACTATGTAGTGTCCTCAGTCCAGCTTAGGGCGGGTTCACATCTGCGCTCCGGTCTCCGCTTTCAGGTTTCCATCTTCTGCTGACAGGAGACGGAAACTTAGCAGACAGTATCTGCCCATGAGCGCCTGTGAGCATTTTGTGGTCTCCGTGGCGAAACCATTTTTTTTTTTTAACTGGACACAAAGTCCTGCATGTCCGACTTTGAGTCCAGTTAAAAAGAAAACATTTCGCCGCGAAGGCCACAAAAAGCTCACAGGCGCTCATCGGCAGATACTTTGCAAACCCATTCAAATGAATGGGTTTGAAAAGTGACTGCCTGTATCCGTCTCCTATCCAGTTTCTCGGGCAGAACATGTAAACCTGAAAGCGGAGACCGGGGTGCAGATGTGAACCCATCCTAAGTGAGCTTGTCCTTACCGTCAGTCAGTAGTACCTGCTCCAGGCAGATGGAGCGCCTCACATTAGTATTAGTCTCAAAAAACTAGACCAGTTCCAATTCCACAGTATAGGTGAAATGAAAGAAATCCGTGCTTACCGACTGGAATCTTGCCAATAAACCTTTATTAAAACCTTCCACACACAACGCGTTTCGAAACCTATGGCCAGTTTCTTCATCAGGCCATAGGTTTCGAAACGCGTTGTGTGTGGAAGGTTTTAATAAAGGTTTATTGGCAAGATTCCAGTCTGTAAGCGCGGATTTCTTTCATTTCACCTATACTGTGGAATTGGAACTGGTCTAGTTTTTTGAAATTTATGCACGCCTTGTGCGGTTGTAATCTGCTGCTTCTGGCTTTATTACGGATTCGTATGTGGGGCTGTTTGAGTGCTGTGATCATACCACAGCACTTACAGGTGATTGCAGTCTAACTATAAAGTATATTTTACTGTATCACCAAAGGTAATGCACCAGGCTTTCTTGTGTTTTTTTCACATTAGTATTAGGTCCTGTTCACACGGCAGAATTGTGCACTGATTTTGAGGTGGATTCCACAGTTCAAACCTGCCCACATGGGATGCATCAACTCCATGAGTGTTTATGATATTGAGAGGGTCTCTAGACCTCTAGGGTATGTTCACTCCATGGAATCTGGCACTGAATTTGAGGCAGATTCAGCCTCAAAATCAGCTACAAATTCCACCTGAAACCAGCCTGCACTGATTTACAGCTCTCTAGACAAGTTAGTGTAATGCCCCATCTTGAGGTGGATGCTCCCTGAAGAAGGAGCATAAAATTCTGTACCATTCTGCCCGGCACGTGTGGAATTTGATACAGTATTTGGTCAATTGTAAAAATTCAGCCTGAAATTCCTGAAGTTGAATTTTTCAGCTAGGAAAGATTTTGCTGTATGAACACACCTTTAGGCTAAGGCCCCAAGTTGTGGAAAAGCAGCTTTTTTTTTCGTTGCAGATTTTGATGTGGCTTTTTTTGAGCCAAAGCCTGGTGTGGATTGAGCAAAAGGGATAAGTAGAATTGCTTCCTATATATTCTCCATTCCCTCTGTGGCCAATTTTGGCTTTGGCTCTAAAAAAAATCTGCAAAATCTTCTACAAAAGAAGCTGCTTTTCCGCAACGTGGGCCTCAGCCTTAGGGTAAAGACTCACATTGCGGAAAAGCAGCTTTTTTTGTTGCAGAATTTGTTGCCTTTTTTGAGCCAAAGTCAAGAGTTGGCTACAAAAGGAATGGGAAATATATAGGAAGTTCTTATACTTCTACCTTTTGCCCAATCCACTTCTGGCTTTGGCTAAAAAAAAAAACGCAATAAAATCTGCAACCAAAAAAAGCTGCGTTTCCGCAACATGGGGCCTTAGGGGGCATTCACACGATGTAATGCGGCGTTGATTCTGACACGTAAACTCGTGTCAGAATCAGCGCTGTAAAACCGAATCCCATTGACTTCAATGGGTTCCCTTTAGCGCGCGTTAAACACATTAAAATCAATGTGTCAAAAAGCCTCCCATTGATTTCAATGTGTTACATGCAATAAACGGAACCCATTGAAGTCAATGGGGTTCAGTTTTGCGCGCGCTGATTCTGACACAAGTTTACGTATCAGAATCAACGCTGTGTTACATCGTGTGAATGCCCCCTTAGGGCGGGTAGACTGGAAAAAAGAAAAGTGAGTAGGATACTTACATTGGATACTTGTGCACCTACGGGACTTAACCTCTGGTCGGATCTGCTGCATTTTTATTGAAGTTATGAAGCAATGGAATATGTATAATGTTATTTTGAGTTAGATTTGTAGTGTAGCCTGAATAGTATTTATAGTCCTACCTGTGTACCATTAACCCTGTGTGTTTGTGGCAGTGTCAGTATGACTTAAAGTGTCCTATTTGTGGTTTGTCCACTATGCTATAAGTAAGGACTGCATGACATGGTCTGAAACTAGTCAGATGGGAGGAGTTTATGGCTGGTGGTCATAGCTTTCTTTTGCTTGCACACTGAATGTCTTTACTGGTTTTGATTATAATGGAACGTTTCACCTGGAGCATTGCTACTACCAGGGACAGCGACTTGGTGAGCAGACATCTTTTTTGTACCTCTGCTGTATAATATTGCTGTCACTGGGGTCCCCATTGTATGATGTCATTGTCATTAGGGCTGCCAATGTATGATGTTGCTGTCATTGGGACACCCAGTATATAGTGGTGCTGCCACTGTGGCTGTCACTGTATAATATTGCTGTAATTCGGGCCTCACCTGTGTAATGTTGGCCTGCCTGTGGGTCAGTTGTCATTGTCACTATTTGCCACCAACAGCTCCCCAGACTGACCTACTGTTCCGCACTCCTGTGACCACCACAGACCACCAGCACTAGCCCCGCTGCAGCAGGTCCACTATATAAAGTGACCCTCATTGTGGCCCCAGTGTATAATGTTGCCCTCTTTGGGGCCACCACTGTATGCCTCTCATTTGTGTATAGTCTGGGCTGGGCCAACAGCCATTGTTACTATTTGCTACTAACATCTCTACCATAATGCTACACTTCAAAGATGTTGATAATGTGACCACATCTGTGGAAGGTAGACTTTTATGGGACTCAAATAGTCCTCGCTATTGGGCTCACATCTACAAAGAGGCAACGTGGGAATAAATTAGCGAGATCCTCTACCGGAGAAAGGAATAAAAACGTGATATGTTCTGTAATATCCCTTATGATGTCCTCCACTTGTTTGCCGGAATCCTAAAAGCAGATCCCTAAGTACATATCTATTACAATGGCATATTTATTATATTATATTTACTAGCTTCTGCCTACGACTTCGTCTGCGTGGACTTCAGAATTGGGTCCAGAGAAAAATAAAAAATGTGTAATAAAAAAAATTTGCCTGCTCTAGCATTTCGGCAGCTCTCAAGCTGGCCTGCCGCTGAATTTGTTCCTGGCGCCGTGCCTGTGATTGTTCTGGAATCTCAGTAGCTCACTGGGACGCCATATAATGAGTGTGCTGTTTGTGTCGATGATCTGTCTGCTCTGGTGTTTCGGCTGCTCTAAGAGCCGCTTGACGCCTAACTTGCTCAATCCTCCTCACCTCCGCTTGAAGAGAAGTCTGTTGATCTCTGACTACCTGCATAGCTCCAGTTTTTTGAGAATTTTCCGACACATTCGATTTTCGCTTTCCTGGCATATTTAAAATTGGGAAACTGATAATTTGGATTAAAGGGGTTTTCCTATTTCAGTGTCTCAGTACTTATGCAGATCAGATAATATGCAGATGCTTGTGCAGAATGTACTCAGTGTTATCTGTGTGTTTACATAGAGAGATAACAGACCAGGCTTTATCAGCAAACAGCAATTAACTGAATTTTCCTGCAGTTTAACATCGTAAGTTAACATAAATTCATAACAGTTGTGAAGCCATGTCATTTACCAGGATAAAAAGTAGCCTGTGTGTTATTCCAGGTTACAAATTATGTGCCAAATTTCATCCAAATTCGTTCAGTCGTTTTTGCGTGATTGAGTAACAAACATCCAAACTGTCACATTTATAATATTAGTATGATATACAGCTTTATTTATAGCTGTATATATTGTATGTATAGTTGATCAATGCGAGGCAAAATCAGGGCCAGACTGATGAGAGAATGTGATTTTTAAATTTTTTAATTTATTCTATTATTGATATTAATATTTAAAGTTCTCAAGATAAGATAAGATAAAGCAGTTTTCAGGATCAATTCTGGAAATCGCTTTAGACTGTTGATACCACCTTCCATAGCAAAACGCAGCGTCTCTATATCCGCCAGCTTGAATTCTTGAAATCTCTCATGGATGTTGAAGTATTTACATTTTACTAAATGTCAGTTACTGTTGTGCATTTCTCAGTAAAAAATGTTTTATTTATTTTTTTTAAAAAGTTAGTTTATGATAAAGACAGACTTATCCACCAATGGTTTAGTATAAAACACTTTACAGTTGAATGTATTCATTATTGCAAGTAAAAAGAATGAAATGGCCCCCCAAGGCAGGCTTGCCAGGGGGCACATGGTGACATTGGCCCTAGCAATTTCTTGTTTTATTAATAAAAAACACTAATTTCTCCTCAGGTTTTGTTATAATAGTAATAATGTCAGCTGACAGGGTTAAATTTGAATTTCCCGCCTATTTTACTCACCTCAGGGAGTTGAGGTCAATTCGGGTTCATCTGTAGTTGAGATTTCTGTCTTCCAGAAGATTCGAAGTGGGCGTGTTCAAACATCAGCTGTTTTGACGTTGCATCAGCTGATTGGTCGCTGAGGAGGTTTTCGGCGGGAAACTTGAACATAAATACCGGCCAAATCAGCTGTTTGGCCAGTCCGTGAAGAGATCTTCAATCAAGCCCCCCGCCTGCCCGCCCCCTTTTTGTTTAGATCCCTCAGTCATGGTGTTTATTGAAGGTGGTCAGTCTATCAGCTAATGCTGATAGGACATCTTTTTTATGTGGATTAATATTAATTTATTAATTAATGAGTTAATTATTTATTGAATAAATTTATATTGTTATTAAATTACCTTAATAAACACCGTGGCCAAAAGTTCCACTAAAGAATTTGTGTGAGGTGTTTTATTTGATACATGGTTTTCTGTGTCTGTTAAAGTTGGTAGTTATTTTGGCAATGGGGACATATGGAGCCATGTGCAGATTTTAGTATCTTCAGAATAATTGATTTGCACATTTTTGTTGGAGGGTGAAGGAGCCGATCCTCTATCAGTTCAGAGCCCATAAACCATCATCTCTCAGGAAAAAACCACTAGAGCCTTATCCAAAGGCGCCCTCCAGCAAGTCCTTAATAGGTGAGAAGGTTCTGGAACAGTTAACTCTGGCAGCTGAGTGAGGTCTACAGGAAGCATTGCTTACAAAATAAACCTCTGCACCTTCAGAAGATCCTAGAGGAATGATGCCCGAGAAAGCAATGAGCGCCCATTGCAATGTTAGAGCCAGCCATACCTCCCAATGATCCCTCTTCTATCCTCAGGACGAACAACATCTGGCAAATGGAGGCGAACAATCACCACTTTAGACATGAGCACACAAAGCACGGTTCACCCGTTGGGTTTGGCCTCCAGACCAGACTGTACAGATAGGAGTGTTCTCATCATGGCCCTCTGTTTGCCTATTCCTATATGTCACCTCATATGGGCGGCCTACAGCTCATATGGCTTTCCACTTCAGACTCTTCACAAATCTGGACACGTTTTTTTTTTTTTTGGCTTGTTTTCTTCTGTTACATTTATATATGCTGTTTATTTTTAATGAAAGGTAAATTTGTATTGTTTGATATTTTGTTTTACTACATATTTGTGTGGTACTTATTTTGTTAATATTTAGTTTTAAATGTAATAGACATGAGAAATTTACCATTACATGTACATCACATACATAGTGGCATACATGTAGTAGTATTTGTGTAATTAATTTTAGGATTAAGCCAAATAAAGTTTTGGAATAAAGCCTTCAGTATGTAAGGTCTGAAATGTACATGTAGCTATTAGAGATGAGCGAACACTGTTCGGATCAGCCGTTCCGAACAGCACGCTCCCATAGAAATGAATGGAAGCACCTGGCACGGCGACCGGCAAAGTGTACGTGCCAGGTGCTTCCATTAATTTCTATGGGAGCGTGCTGTTCGGAATGTCTGATCCGAACAGTGTCCGCTCATCTCTAGTAGCTATGACCTGGCGTACATTTTACTGGTTGGGGAATCAGTAGTAAAAAACCTTCCTAAAGGAGCCTTCATATGGAGTAAACAGAAATATCAAGGGTAAGGAAACCGCGCTCCAAAGGTCATAAGAAGAACCATTAGCCAAAGCCTCACTTAGTTACAGGATGAATTTTAATGGAAGTAAAACACAATAGGCACAGCGTGTTTCGGATTGTCCAGAATCCTTTTTCAAGTGCACAATTCACTAATACACGTCGGCAGGCATGCATCCCGCCCGACGTGTATCAGTGAATTGTGCACTTGAAAAAGGATTCTGGACAATCCGAAACGCGTTGTGCCTATTGTGTTTTACTTCCATTAAAATTCATCCTTTAACTAAGTGAGGCTTTGGCTAATAGTTCTTCTTATGACCTTTGGAGCGCGGTTTCCTGACCCTTGATATTTCTGTGTGCTTTACCCGGATCCCCCGGTGTTCTAGACGGAACTGCTGCCACTCTCACCTGGTCTACCTAAGGGTAAAGCTGGATCTGGCGTTGTGACCACTTCACAACTCCATCAGGTGAGAGGCCTACTGGTCACTATTCCATAAGATTTAATAATTTTTATTAGAGTTACTACACTTAGAGTGCTCGGTGTCTCGGTTTCTGTTTTCACATGGAGTAAACTCGCTCATTTTGGCAAAATGCACGTGTAAAAAATACACGTGTAAAATGTCAATGGGAGTCTTATTTTTACATGTGTATTTTGCCAAAATGAGCGAGTGTTTACTCCATGTGAAGGCTCCTGTAATCTTAACAGAACTTCAAGGAGAGACTGTGAGAGTCCTGGATACCCCACCTGCACTGTGATTGACAACCATCTCTATACACACAGTGTCACATACGGGACTTCTTGGCACATGATGCGGGTACAGCTGTCAGGGGTCGACAACTCTGCTCATTCAATCTTGCACTCCCCTAAACTCAGGCTGCAAATCAAGCGCAAGTCACACTCCAAATACAAGCTGCCACCACCACTGCTTTTACTGGCTCAGTGAAGACCTCGCTTGCATATACACTTCAAAAAGGTAATGGATTCATAGAACATACAAAGTAACCTTGAAGTTAACACTTAAATATCACACACTGATACAGAGAGCTGTCAGTCACTCTGTGTTGGCGGGGCATGTAGAACATTCAACATCTTTCCTAGGAGTCCAGTCAGAGCTTTCGTCGCATCATTACTGAGAAATCTTGCTCCAAGTCTTACAAATCCATGTAAATCAGAAAGCTCAGCTTTGCTCCCTCTAAGGGCTCTGTCACACAGAGTTTTTTGGTAGCGGATTTTGAGGCGGAATCAGTCTCAAAATCCGCTGCCAAGAAGGGCTCCCATTGACTTAAATGGGAGCCACTCTTCTTTGTTCTGATAGCTAGTAGAGGAAAAAGGAAGCAATATGCCCCTTTTTTCCCACGGGTGACTCAGCCGCGGCATCCACAGAGCGAGACTCCCTCCCAATTAGGCCCACTCATTTGGGCCTAATCTGGAGCAGAATGCTAGTGCCCTGCCTCGGCATTCCGTCGTGGCTAGCCGTGCGGTATGTTCATACGTGGAAACCCTAAGGCTGTCATTTAATTCTATCCAGACATTGCAGAGTATAGCTCCGCAAAAAAATAAAAAATAAAAAAAAAACAGAAAATGCAGCACTGCAGGACCCCCCCCCCCCCCAAAAAAAAAAAAAAACAAAAAACAAAAAAAAACAAACCTATTATGGTTACAGGGTACATTCAAACACAGGAGAATAATTCCACCAAATGCAGCTTTTTTATATATAAAAAGTTTATTTATTCATACCTGTGCCTGGAAAAATATGCACTTTCATTTTTAAAGTAAATTTTAAATAGTATGTGAGATGTATGAGAACGAAGGACAAATCGCTGAAGCAGACATTTCTAGAGCTTTTTTTTCTCCACAAATTAATCTAATTTCAGATGCCACACTGCAATACACAAAGGGAAGTCAAAGCCGCACACAGATTGCACAATTCATCACAGTTGCACAACAGTGAATTCCAGTAGTAAAGCTGTAGGGAGTGTTCACTTCTCTGCCAGAGAAAGCTGAAAGCCAATGATATTCAGAGACAAAATGATACTGGAGATTAGAGAGACGTACACTACACAGAAAACATACAAGTGCACACTTTCATATGTATTTTATAATTTACAATGCAATAAACTGAACAGGAAAACAAGGCCTGATGGTGGCGACAAGTGTGCACCAGTCCTTACCCAAATTCTTAGCTATATGCAAGGTTATGTGCTTATTATAGATTTTATTAGTGATACATGCCTTCATATAATTCTACTTCTTGAGAAGTGTGGTATTAATGTAGATATAGAATGATTGCATAAAATAGATTTTATACTTGCACCACAGCAGGGTGTCCCTGGGTGCTGAGGAAGGGCCAACAAGCTACTGTATCTTAGCCAGGCTCTCTACATACAGGGCTATGGCAGCAAACTGCCCCGGGTGAAGGGAAGGCTAGCTACAAATCTGCATCGCACACCTCGCAATGCTTGTAATCCCAATCCTAACATTCACCATTTCAAAGCACTCTCATCTGTCTCCCATAGCTTTATTCTCCAGACCTGTACTTTGCTTCCACTCCCATCACTCGTACTTCAGCCTTACAATCTTTTTTCATGGCGCTCTCTAGACTAAAACAAAGGGGACGTCAGGCAGGATAAAGTTTAGAAAAAGGAGTGAATTACAGCACACAAACAAAATACTGCATTACTCACCAATACTGTTTTCAGGTCTTCACGGCTCCCCACTTCAAGTCCTTATTGACAAGAAGTAAATGACTGACTGCTCAGAGAGTGGCTGGCCGCAGCAGTGACCCCATAGGTAGTGACTGGCTGAGTGCCATTTGCTGTGCGTCAAGATGGAGCAGGAAGTAGAGAGCAGTGGGGTCCTGGGAATCACTGACAGGGGGGCATGTAATGCTGCTTTGAATCCATTCTACCAATTCGAGAAGATTTTATCTGAACTTTTAGAAGTGGAACAAGTAAGTGGAAACTGCAACACAACATATCACATGTCCTAACAAACTATGGAGGAATCCATCATGTTAGGGGGCTAGCGAAACCCGGTGAAATTGGCATCCTCAGTGGCCGTTAATCTATTGTGTATAGGTGACGATTAATGATTAAGGACATTCACTTATGGGTCCTGCTTGACATGTACAATAGTGGGTGACATTGCCACTTATCTCTTTGGAGTGACAGCAGCAGCCTTCTTGCTCCAAAGAGATCATTTGCATATTGACATAAGGGCAATACCTTGGCAGAAGAGGTAGTGATTAGAGATGAGCGAGTACTGTTCGGATCAGCCGATCCGAACAGCACGCTCCATAGAAATGAATGGATGCACCTGGTACTTCCGCTTTGACGGCAGCCGGCCGCTTAACCCCCCGCGTGCCGGCTACATCCATTCATTTCTATGCGAGCGTGCTGTTCGGATCGGCTGATCCGAACAGTACTCGCTCATCTCTAGTAGTGATTCATAAGGCGAAAACACTGATTTAAGCGTTCCTAAGGCCAGCTGCACAACTGTGTGCTTACCGCTGGTCGTGAATTAAAGGCACGGGTGGCGCACGGGGGACATGTGAATGTCACCCATGTGTCACCTGTGCTTCAGCGGTCCCTTTCATTAAATGACCATGACCGTGTAATTCATGGTCATATGTATGGGCCCATAGAAAAGAATGGGTGAGTGTGCTATCTGGGAAAAACACAGATGGCACACTGATTATGCCCATGGTAGTCTGCAAAAGGCCTAAGGGTCCATTCACACGGAGGAAAACGGTGCTTTATTTGGCGCTGAATTTTCAGCGCTGAAAAAAAAAAAAAAAACCCTCCTCCCATTGATTTCAATGGGTTCTGCTAGCTTTTTTTTTTTTTTTTTTTTTTTTTACCACTAGCGGAAATTTCTGCTAGCGGAAAAAGAAAAGCTAGCAAAACCCATTGAAATCAATGGGAGGAGTTTTTTTTTTTTCAGCGCTGAAAATTCAGTGCCAAATAAAGCACCATTTTCCTCCGTGTGAATGGACCCTAAGGCTGAGACACCATGTTGTGGAAAAGCTGGTTTTGTTGCATATCTTGAGTAAAAGCTGGGAGAGCTTCCTTTCTATTTACTATTCCTTTTTTAGCCACTCCTGGGTTTGGCTCAAAAAACAAACACAAACAAACAAAAAAAAAACCCAGCAAAATTTGCCCCCCAAAAAACAAACAGCTTTTCCAGAATGTTGGGCCGCAGCCCTTGTGTGTTCTCCCTTGGTAAATCTATGCCTCTGTTGCCAAGATATCACTTTACTGTCAATTTGCAAATGATCTCTGTGGAGCAATGAGGGCATGGGAACACCGCACTTACATACTGACAAAACCAGAAATCTTTCAAACAAAAGAGACTCCGACTCCCAAGGAGATACCACCAATAAGTTAGGATCACATAAATCAATCTGTGGGGCTGGGTTGATATGCTGGGTCCTGGTAACAGACTTCCTCTAAGTCCTGTTTAGGCTTTCTATTTTGACACAAGAACAAAAAAAAAAATAAAAAATCCTATAATGACTTCAATGCCAGAGACATCCAACAGTGTTCAACAAACCTTACTAACTAATACTGGGGTCCGCTGAGCTTCCATCGGGGTGGCGTGCGGATAGTCATTTAGCTAGAATAAACAGCGCTCCATGCTGCACGGTTTTCTGGCATTTGACATAACTTCCAATGGCGACTCCTATCCGAGCCTCCGGACACAGATGTTAACCTTAGCAGTATTTCCACTGACTGAAGCAAAATAATAAAAACATTGTACACAATCCTGCAGAAAGCACACAGCCGTACAGTACCAGCCTCTCAATGTAACATTAGGATCGTTTTTTTCCTCCTCATTGTTATTAATGAGTAACATACTAGAGCTATATTCCCTATGCGACAAGGTGGCAAGTAACCTAATCTCCAAGTCTTCTATACGAACCTATGACCAGTTTATTAAATTGGAGATAGATATTTATAGAACATTGCTGTAGCCACAAAAATCTAAAATATTTTAGTATTTTTCCATAATTAATATGCAACCGTCACAGCCGACATTTTCCTAAGCCCCCAGAACGAAAGAACGGAAGGAAAGAAATACGTGTCCAAGGAGATTAGGAGAGACATTTCCACAGGGCATTTAATATCTTTATGGAAATGAGGGATTATCTGTCTGGAGAAATAGCGCATGTACCCCGACGCTGCTGTATTCTGTTGGCAGCTCAAATACACCGATCTTGGCACAAAATACACAAAACGACAGAAATCTGCAAAAAGTTATCACTATGGGCTAAAAACAAACTTCACAGGGGATTCATTTATTTTTTTTTTTTTAACATCGTTCAATCTACGTCAAATTGGGGTAAAATAGGAAAACAAAAATTCACAAAACACTATTTATGTACATTAAAAGTTGACAAAAAATGATACTTGAAATATTAACAAAAATAAAACAGAAAAATACAATAAATCACAAACATGTAACGTGACACTGGAAATACATACAAAGCGTTGAAGAGACCACTCAGAAATAAATGAAGACAAATGGTTTTGGAGCACAGGACACAGATATGGTCTGTCTAACTTCAAGTTTGATTCTGCACGAGAGAAAGGAGCAAGAACACAGCTGCTTCTCATTTATAGAAAAAAAAAAAGTCAACTTTTTTGCCCTTTTGATTTGCATTACTTCACTAGAAGTCAACATGTCCCTTTTTTGGTGTTTAAAGAGGTATTCCCATCTTAGGGTGAGGCCACACATTGCAAGAAACACTGCATTTTTTAATTCTAGATTTTACTGCAACTTAAAATAAAAACTTAAACCGTATGTTTCAGCACCGTCACCAACTTTTTTGTAACCTTCAATAGCACAGATCCAATGATTCAGATGCAGTTAGATTTTTTTTTTCTCTAGCCCTGAGCAATGAGCCAGATAGCCCAGGCCTGCCATCCTGACAGAGAGACTATCTGCTCTAGCTAGGCCCACCCACCTGACAGTAGAGAGCCTCATTAGCATATGAGTGCAGAAACTAACTGCTCTGATTGTTTGGGACTAGTCAGAACTTATTACAGGGGGGAAAAGTTGGAGAAGGCGGTACAAGGTCCTATTTAAGCCAAAGACAGTGGATTTAGCAGAAGAAAGAGTAGAAGAGTTTTCTTTATATTTCCCATTCCTTTTGAATTTATTCTTGACTGGCTTTGAATGAATAAAGGCAGCAAAAACTAAAAAAAAACAACCCAAAAACAGCAACTTTTCTGCAATGTGTAGCTTCAGGCATAGAAATATCCACAGGATGAAAAGATTTGGGCTAAGGCCCCATGTTGCGGAAATGCAGCGTTTTTTGTTGCAGTTTCTTGAGCCAAAGCCAAGAATGGCTATTAATGGAATCAGAAATGTATAGAAAGATCTTATACTTCTAACTTTGGCTCAAAAAACACAAATAGAAGAAAAAAAAAAAAAAAGCTGTGTTTCCGTAAGGTGGGGCCTCAGCCTTAGTCACCATATTGTGGATATGCAACTCTATTACAGATTTTGCTACGGTTTTTATGAGCCAAAGCCAGGAGTGGATTAAGTAGAAGGTAGAAGTATAAGAACTTCCTATATATTTTCCATTCCTTTTGTAGCCATTCTTGGCTTTGGCTCAAAAAAACAAACAAACACAGAATAATCTGCAACAAAAAGAGCTGCGTGTCTGCAATGTGGGGCCTCAGCCCTTAGGATGTGTTTTGCACCTCTAGGACCCGCACTTCTCTGCATCAACGGTGGCACCAGAATTGGTTTGCCGTTTATAGAGCTTGAACAGAAGCAAACGGTGAGAGCTACACTGGGAACCAAGCTGTAAGACATTTACAGCATATTCTATGGATGTGCCATAAATGTCCAAGATGGAATTACCCAGTTTAGTAATGAGTTGAATGAAATGAAAGACTGGTTCACACAGAAGAATTTGAAGTTGAATTTGAGGCAGATTCTGCCACAATTCATCTCCAAACTCTGCCTGAAACCAGCCCATCATCCATTTCAATGGGAGGGAGGATTTTTCTGCTAGTGATTTTTTTTTCCAGCTAGCAGAATAAAAGAAGCACCCCACTCAATTCTGCCTGAGACTCCCACTGAAATCAGCTTCCAAAATATGCTTCAAATTCCAGAGACAGAAATTTTCTACAAATTCCTACATATAAACCAGTCCTAAGAGGTTCTTCACCAACTTGGTAATACATGGGGGAAAAGAAATAAAGAAAAAAATAATAAACTACATGGTTGCTGAAGAGACACAGCTATGCAGAAGTGTTCTACTATATTCACCCCCAGAGACAAGAATATTATAGAACAGGTAGCTTACGTCTGTCCATGTTGGTGGAGACAAGCAAGGATAGCTCAGAAGTTTAGATCTCCTGTGCTAGGGGAAATAGCTGCATATCACCAGCGCACATAAAGGGTCAGAAACCAAGTAACTTTATGGTAGAAAAAATAAAAATACAAGTAGTGCTATATACACAAGCCTCACAAAAAGAGAAAGGAGTGAAGAAAACTTAACGCATGACATTTTATTGTGCTCCATGTTCCCTTGTGTCAGGAAAGAGGGGAGGAGAAACCCAAAACACACAATTCACTACAAATTTTCACAAAAGCATGTGCTGTAATGCACATCCATATCTACTGCTTTTTCCATTCATTCCAGGTAAAGAAAAGCTGCAGTGCGGTACCCTTACTTGTTCACATCTATGGATGGATATGACATGACAGAATGAGTGTCAGGATTTCTATGGAACGGCTGCATTGTCTGCTGCATATTGCTGCTCATTTATTGTGACAACAACCAAAACAAACTGAACATCTGAAGCTAGTGCCAAATAACAGAGGGTTTAAAAAAATATCTACTTTATTCTAGCCTACTTGCACAAAATTCTCCTGCAAAATCCAAGTCCATGGTGGTTTGCACAAGTCTAGGTTCAAGTCGTAGCATATATCTTGTTACAGATACCAGTGATTTCAGAGAATGCCTCGGCACCTCGTATACAATGCCCATGATTCCTTTTCATTGCCTCTGCTCCTTCATAAAAGTTTTGTTAGTGTTTCTTCTGTACTTCGCCAAATGGTTGAAGTTTGCTTTGCTCCCAATGGGCCAATTTCCATTTCTTTCAGCGAACACCAAGCGGAAATACGAAATGAATATGGATTGTTTGGGGTTATAACACCTTGGCATCACTGTGCATGGTGAGGGACAAGACAAATCAGATTATGTGCCCTTGGAGTGTTTTCCATACAAAAATCAACAATGGCAAGTCCTTACCCCACATTCAGCTAGTAGGCACCAGGGGCAAGAGTGGGGTCTGAAGACCTTATGTATGAAGCAATAAGACCCTGCCTCCTGGTAGGATGGAGCATAGAGAGAAGCACAAGGAGTGCATTTATTCATCTGTGTGCAATTAAATCTCTTCTACCCCATGAGCAAATATCATCACCAGACCCGGCTCCAATACCATGTCCTCTCCCATGTGTTGGTTCTCACAGGCCATCACCACCACGGCCTGCTTTCCTGGAATTCGTTTTGCCACGTAGTTCTCATAATATCGCCGATTCATTTGCCTCGTCTCAAGAGTAGCCAGACCCTGCGGCCAGTTGCGTTCGTGGGCATTCTCTATCAACTCATTTACTATGGATGCCGGACAGCCACTTTCCACTAATGAACGCTTGATAACCGCTTGTAGCACAGCGTCCGGTGTGGAGATCATTCCTCCCCAGCGAGTTACACGAGCTGGCTGTAAGGAGTTCACCCACCTGTAGAGAAAAGAAATAAAATAGAAAACGACTTTTAGTTGGTAATTTAACACAAGTGATGCAGCGTACGCAGCGAGGGGGCTCTGCTATTTTTGGAGCTCCCACATAAAAGACTGGAGAGCCATAAATACACACACAACCACCTCTACAGTCATGGGAGCCGCAAAACCACAACTTCAACCTTAACTGTTGCTACTCCTCATCCTGACCAAGTCTTATTCTTAAATAAGACACTTTGCACTGTACACCGTTTCGTGTAATAGTAAAACCTCTATTTTCAGTTTACAGACTGAGTAGTTGCAGCCACACACAGTACAAATGAATGGTGGTGGTGGTGGGGTGTTGAAAGTGTCATGTCTAAAATGCCCTGCTTATATGAAAAGGTAAACAAATCTTTACTTTTGTCATCTACATAGACATCTACTGTAGATGCAGAAGTGTATAGAAAAACAACATTTATTAAAAGTGATGCTACTTACTCAAGAATTTCATTATACTCTATAGTCTCCTCTAAATTCTGTAGGTTTGGGTTGGCACTGCGGATTGCCCTCATGTAAGCCTTTAAGAGCTGAATGTCTCGTTTCTAAAACCATTAAAAGGATAGGAGAGATTAGACTTCTTAAAGACATTTATAGGAAAAAAAAAAAACCAAACACACTTTTTACATACATATTTCCACAAAAGCCACGGATCTCTTAGTAATGAACAGGAGGTTAAATGAGACTTGCTATATCATATCAAAGTCATTTGCTTGGTTACCAAAACAAGTTCAGGTTTTCAGTCTTTTCTTATAGAAGTGAAAAGGAAACCTGTCACATTGAACACTGTAGGAATGAACATGACCTATAGGCCGCATGTAGCAGTATAGGAGAAGCTGAGCAAATAGAAATAGAATTTTTAGAATTAGAAATAGAACATATGGAATTTTTAGAAATAGAATATACAGAATTCCTTTCAATCCCTGGTTATGCTAGGCTTACCTGTATGCATCCCCACTGGACCCCCAAGCTCAAAATATGCAGAGATTTCAATAAATAAAATAGAAGTTATACTGAATTCTCCTACAAAACTAGGCATCAGTCAGCTCAGCTCTCCTTACAATGCAGTCAGTTGACGTCAACATAAATATATGGACATGAATATACAGAAACTAAACATCTATTGTAGATCAGAACATCATAATACCCATCAGAAAGATGCCTGCGAGTTTGTTATAGTTATTGAAGTGATCCTGTGTGAAATATATGTAAACCAAGATTCATAGACTGCCTTTAGCAGCATTTGTACACAAAAAAAAAAAAGTGGATGAAGGAGCCCTGACAGAACTGAGAAGTCTTGGCTGCTCTTCCATTTTATAGATGCAGGGTGTGTTGCTCTGATAAATCTCTCTCTAATTCACATCTTAGGAGATCTTAAGTAATTTTTTTACAACATGTGTATTTGTAATCCCATCCTCCAGCAGTTCTGGAGAAAAGCAATAAAAAACAAAACAAAAAACAACAACACACACACACTTTGTGGAACTGCATCTAACATAATTGCAAGCTCATATCTGTAGACTGTTTGCCAAGACTTCTTAGCTGAGCCATATACTTGCCAAACTCAGAAACTACTGTTCAGCTACATAACTATACACAGATATTAATAATTCAGATTTAATGGCTTCCAAAAGTTGTCAGAGATACACAGGAGGCAAGAAATGGTTAGTGCAGGAAGGATTTATGGATTTTTTTTTCATTTGTTAAAAGGGCGGCAAGTGCCTTAGGGCCCATGTTGCGGAAACGCAGCTTTTTTTGTTGCAGATTTTGTTGCTTTTTTTTTTTTGCCAAAGCACTTATACTTTACCTTCTGCTCAATTCACTTCTGGCTTTGGCTTACACAAACCGCAGCAAAATCTGCAACAAAAAAAAAGCTGCGTTTCCACAACGTGGGGCCTCAGCCTAAGGCCTGGTTCACATCTGCGTGTGTAATCCATTTGCGGAGTCTGCATTGGGACCCCTCCGGACTACCGAACGCATTGTCAAACAGTGTGCAGTGAAAGCACACAGACCCCATAGACTATAATGGTGTCCATGTGCTTTCCGCACGAGTCATGCGGACAGGAAAGTAGATCGTGAAGTACTCTCCTGTCCGCATGACTCGTGCATAAAGCACATGCACCCCATTATAATCTATGGGGTCCGTGTGCTTTCACTGCACACAGTTTGCCAATATGTTTGGTAGTCTGTTCGGGTGGGGGGCTGTTATGACAAGTCCGCTTCTCATTTGCTATGATCTTCCTATTCTCTATAACAGAGTTGCCTGTCAATCTTTCAGATGCTGTTTACACACTGCAATCATTGTTAGTGGTAGAATAAAGGTTCACGTTTCACAAAGTTTTCTACTAGCTATCTGAACGATCAATTGGCCATTTACAGACACCAGTTTATCTTGAGATTAGATGTATCAGTAACTAGAGTGATCTCTATAAAGTCTGTATTATATCTAACAATTGTACAAGGGATTATCGGGAACAATTGCTTGTATGAATGTTCATTCTCAATCAGCATTGGCACATACATCGAGCAATCAATTACTTGTAGAGGGACAGAAAATCATTAGCTGTCAGTACACTGCCCTGTGTGATATGTAGCCTGCAAACAATGAAAGTATATTCTGGGGGAACAATGGCTTTAGTCACCGTTCCCCCTGCATGTGCTCAGCATTGGCCTCTGTGGTGCAGAAAGAGTGCTGAACGCCACGTTTTGTCACTAATAAGCACTTGTAGGGAAAAATCAAATCTTTACATCTAGTAGAGTCTTAAATGGAAACCGGTCCTTGGTCATCAATATTAAAGTGTCTGACACATGAATATATATTTCATGAATTTGCCTGTATGGAGCACAATAAAAGGGTGAGGTCATGCACATGGCACACAGCTCTGTACGGCACTAGAGCACTTAGGAGTAGATCGTATTTGTCATACCGTACCTGCTCAGAGAGCTGGTGCTTGTTCTCAGCTGCTGCTTTCTCTAGCTCCCCTATACGAGTTTGCTGTTGCTGCACGACAGAGCGAAGATGCTTTATGCAGTTATGATTTGGTAGTTCATCTTTGGGCATTTCCAGACTTAAGACAAAAAAAAAAAAAAAAAAAAAATCTGTTAAAATGACTTAAAGAGCAATAACTATACAGTACACTGCCATAATGATTTAGGAATAGACAATATGAACACAATATAAAAAGAATAAAGGATATTTTATTTTAATTTTTCTTAATAGAAAGGGAACAAGTGAATCACAGGAAAAATATATTCTAATATTCTGAGTAATTGGATCAAGTCTTCCATTTCTGTCTCAGTATATTCGTTAGCAAAAAGTAGAGAGATTACACCCTATGCCGCATACACCACTGTGATCAGATGATGATCTTACCATATATGACACACTAGGATAAACCATTCCATTTATCACCCAAGCTAATGTTAAAGAGAGCCTGTCTAATGGGTGAAACATAATAAATCAGCAACATGGTTAGATAGGTCGTGCTTACCTGAATGCAACACCTTTATTCATTATGAATATTCGGAATAAGTCCCTGTCCCTCAAAGAAGGTATATAAGAAGGAGGATGTATTATAGCAGTACGGAGGTGTAGCAGATTGGAGCAACGGAGACAACCTCAGTGCTCCAGACTGCTCATTTGCATTTTGTGAGATAAAGAGGTGTTACATTCAGGGAAGTCTGACCTATGTAATTATCTTGTTGGTTTAATATGCTTAGCCCTGATGAAAGACTCAGTTTTAAGTTTTTACATAAATCTTGTATTTGTATCGTATACTGGACAAGGAGGGAGCGAGAGAGCGCGCGCATGAAAGAGCGTGCGTGAGAAACCCCTCCAGACAGCCACATTTTCCCAGAGAGAGTAGTATACCCTGTATAGAGGAAGTGATGGCCCAAGATCAAGCACAACTAAAAGGCCTTCAATTAAACAGGATTTCCTGGAGACAGGGCAAGTAATGCAGTGAAGGGTAAGCTGTGGAGTGTAAAGGGCTTTCTGCGCTCCACAGGATAAATTACATACAAAACAGTGAGCAAGAATGCCAGACATGTGGGGGTAAGAGATGCGACTGCCCATAGTGGTGCCATGCCATCAGATAACAAGGGTAGGCAGTAGAGTACTTACAGCATCACTGGTAAGGAAAGCACTACATACATGTACAATCATGTATTCTCTATTCACAGGGGCTGCGATCAACACTGACTAGACAAACAGCATCCCCCCTAAAGTACGTTTACTATATAGAGCTGAGGAAAGGATTGTGTTCCTGGTTGTGAATGCTCATGCCAATATACAAACTCTTTACTCATGTTACCCAACCCCCAAGCAGTCACATTAAAATTGAAAAAGCCTTCATTCACTTTTTTTTTTTTTTAATTACAGATTTAGAATTTTTTGGCTCAAGTAGCTTTCACTGGCATATAATCATGGCGCCTTATGTACATTTTAACCCTTTAGTGACCAGTTTTAGCCTTAAACCTGTATCGTCTTATTCCTCTCTACATTCCCACTTTTAGAATGTTATTTTACAAGACGTTGTATTTTGTGGATACATAAAACTGTTTGGTCAGTTCTTATTACTTTTGGTGAGAGAGAAGATGAGCAGAAAATATCAATTCTGCCATCTGAATTTTATCGTTTACATATCATGTAGAACAAATGTACAGATTTTAGGTGTTACAGATGTGAAGATACCAATTGCGTGTTCTTTTTTTGAATTAAAAAAAAAATTAAAATTAGTTTTTCTGCAAAACCACTTATATGCTACATTTAGTATTGATTGCAGCATCTATGGGGGTAATCAAGTATTCTCTGATTAATGGAGGGGACAAGAGTCCTTCATATCCCTTTGCCTGGGGTTATATGAAGCGGTACAGATATGGGAATGATTCCCTGTAGCTGTATATGATCCCCTGCACACTGGTTGAAGGGAGAGCAGCGAATATATACAGATCAACCAGTGACATCTCAGGCTCTACTGAAATTACATTTAATACTGCACATCGCTGAGGACATGAAAGGTCCGTCTAATGTCTCCTGCTTGGGATAAACCATAAGGTGCTTTGCTCAAAGTCTGAGCAGGAGATGTTCAGAACGGTCAGGGAATTTATATGAGTAATATTTACTCATTGTAACTACAAATAACCAAAACTTGGACTCACCCGCATCCCTGCTCACATGTCACTGGTCGCTTTGGATTATGTTCACAGTCGTTTAGGTGAGACATGAGGTTGTCCAGTCGCACAATGGTGGTACAGCCAAAAACCGCGTTGTCACATGTAATTTGGAGCTTAGAGAGCATATTCCGCATGATGCGGGGGACTGGGCGCAGATGTGCTACTGTAACAACACTGCGGTCCACAGGACAGGTTTGCTGTTGGGAAAACCACTGTGTGATGCAGGCATTGCAAAAAGCGTGCTCACAATGAGGAGCCTGTGAAGGAAAAGAAATATGGATGAAAATCAATGTACGCCATAAATTCACTACACTAGGTAGAAAATGAAAACCTTCACATCTGACATCCTGTACTATAAAATAACTAAGCTGATACTTTGAAAAATGAGAAATTATCCAATGAGGAAGCTGAATGCAGCTGAAATCCACAACAGACCCTCCGATTTCTGCCAAACATTTGTAGTCTCAGGTTGATGATTCCTATATAGATTAACCCTATTAAATGTACTTTTATTCATTTCTCAAGATCTCTGCTTGCTGTCATTCTTAACTAGCAATGCAACAACATCTGCACGGCTCACAAGATCATTACAGGGACTGGAGGCAGTAGGTCAGACCACCGACTAGGACTCCTTCATATATGGCTTACAGCCAAAGTTAAGACAGAAGCACCAAAATAAAATAAAAAAACCTCAATTCATCAAAATTCTAGTGAATTCCCATAAAAGTAAATATACAGCAAACCGTTCATCTAATTAATTATACAATAAAAACCGTGCAAGATAATAAAGTAGTGTGGGGGTTCACACTACTGTTATGTAATGTAGGAGGAAAATAGACATTAAATGGAAAATGCAGACAGAGTCCCCTATGACTAGCGTCAACTGCATTCATCCCTCATGTAAAAAACACAACGCACGCCTTCTTTCACCATGTTTTGTTCCTTTCTAACATTAGAAAGCCCTGCAGGCTTTTCAAAGATTAAACACTGCAGAAGAAATTTGGATTGTGTCCTTTACTCTACCACCATCAATGTCCATTGCTCTGATCCCATGATATATGACAGCAACGGACTGTAATAACAGTAGTGTTTTGTACCAAAAAAAAAAAAAAAAAAGTAGTATTTTGAAGCAAAACACCCAAAATTGACCCTGTGACTCTACAGCCCTGATCATTGAACAGGCGCTCGGTAAGTTAAAGAATAGGTCCACATAGAGCAAGTTGCAGCAGAACTAAAACATATCGCTGTGGAATTGGTGACAATGTCTACATCTTTTATGTGTAGCTTTGCATATTTCATATGCAGAGTGAGTGGTAGATTTTACCCTATGCATTGTAAAGGGTGAAGTCTTAAAAAAATAAAAAATAAATAAAAAAGCTGCAACAAAAGCTGCCATATTGCAGAATTAAAATCCTCACTACAGGTCAATTGCGGTATTAATCCTGCAGCATCTGGATGATAAAGCTGGTGTGTAGGGTTGAGCCGATCTTGAGATTTCAGGATTGTTTTTAAAATCCAATTTTCGATCATTTTCCAGCAGATCCCGATTGTGAAATTTGCTCGATCGCCAATCGGGATCCGATCTTTCACGATCGCTCGACCGTACTGGTGTGTAACATGCTGAGCTTTCTGCCTGCAACAATCAGGAAGATAAAGCTCCAGCTTATCCAAATATATGCAATTAATAATTTTGCCGAAGTGCTGACAATCTTTTGCCTTGATCGGTTGCTAATGGATATAACCATGCCACGATTTCCTGATTGTATCTGGGTTATCTTCTTGTGCACGTAGACTCCCTGCCTGATAACTTGTCCACCATAAGGAAACCATGGCCGAGTTTCTATGGTCTAGGATTGGTCAGAAAGTTCCTGCATTCAAGGTTGTCAGATTGTGGTTAGAGAAAAATCTTTAAAACCCTACAAGATATGTAATTTTTATTTGCAAAATTGTGTAACTTAATTCTCTACACATTTGAATATGGTTAGGTTTGGGAGAAAACCCCTTCAATGTACCCAGAGTATAACCACGGCACGCTCGCCACTACTTCTTCTATAAGATATATGCAATGCTAAACTACGCATCTACTTCTCAACTGCAAAAATAAGCATTTCTGTGGGAGGGATTTGGTACTTTCAGAAGGAAACATTTGAGAAATGGAAGCGATTTCCTGCCAGGCAGGAATGGAAAAGTAAACACTTCAGCTGTTAGCAATTTTCCTTGTGGAATATTTCTAAACATAACTCCAGATTCCCTAAAAATAGACAGATTTATAAGAGTCCTGAATTGCTAAATTTCTTATGCAGCTCATGTCTACACAGCTCATATTGTTACCTGCTGGACCCATGGGTACAAGCCTCTGACACAACCTGTCACATACATGATCTCTGTCAGGGAGGGTCTAATACTTTCAGCCCACTTCAGAAACTGTCTAAGGCTGAGGCTCCACATTGCACAAAAGCTTTTTTTTTTTTGTTGTAGATTTTTATGTGGTTTTTTTTTAAGCCAAAGCCAGGAATGGATTGAGCAGAAGGAAGAATTATAAGTACTTCTTCTAGATTTCCAATTCCTCCTGTAGCCACTACTAGGCTTTTTGTTTTTTTTTTAAAAAAAGAAAATGCAGTAAAATCTGCAACAGCAAAAAAAGATGTTGGCCTAAAGAGGACCATTCACCTCCTCGTCCTCCTCCAAACCTAGTTCTTTGCATCATTTAATAGGTGGCACAGTTAGAATTTTTTCTCTAGCCCCCCCCCCCCCCCCCCGGGCAATAAGTGCTGTCCAATTTGGTGCTTTCTGATATTCTTATTAGGCTCTGTACTATTGGGTGGATGGTGTCAGCCAGGAGCAGGCGAGGGGGTGTCATTCAGAACTCACACTGTCCACTTTTGATTGGAGCTTCAGTCAAGCCCCTTGCCTGCTTCTGCTCGACTCCACCCACTTAACAGAGGAGAGTAATATTGTACTAGGCACCAAAACTAACTGCAATGACTGCTCAGGAAGGTTTGGGGCTAGAGGGGAAAAAATAAATAAAAAATCTGTGCTGGAATCAGTGCATCTATAAAAGGATGAGAAGAGAGCTGGTAAAGAATCCTCTTTAAAGGGGTATTCCCATGACGCTTGTTCACTAACCTGCAGGCTGTTGTGCTCTCTTCACTTAATGCTTTCTCAGCACATAGGTGGGCGGGGTTTCACTTGCACGGGATTGGTTGAAAATTAATTACCACAGTGTGAAGCGGATGTAGCAGAGCTGGATTTGAGTCAGTTTGCATTACATACAGAGGTAACAGACTCCCTATCTCAGCCCTTATCAGCCAAATTCAATTAAACCGGCTGATAAGAGCTCAGAAATCCCGGAGCTCTCACCTCCACTATCTGAGAAGCTCCACTACTTAAAAGACACAAAAAGCTCAGAGCTGCTCCCAGCCCCTCCCTCTCTGAGAGCAGGCAGCTACATCACTTGACAAATGAGCAGATAATCCCAAGGGCCATAGAAACGGAGTGTAAACAATGAAGTGAATAACTTAAGATAGCGGCCAAACAAAGCAGTTTTGATAAAGCAATGCATTTAGGAAAAGTCTTAAATCCACATAAACTAGCAGTATAGATAGGATCCTTGTGATGGGACAACCCCTTTAAGCAAGTCTAACATAGTACAATCCTGTCCATCCTTACTTGTGCATGTAGATATCACTGCATAGCGCAATCTACTTGTATGATATTAACAGAAGCCCATTTCTAACAACACATCATGCAAACTAAAACAGAAGATTATCTGGAAGTGTAAAATCACAACAAACCCATCAATATATGTATAAGTGCACACTTTGCTGAAATAAAAATAAAAATAATCAGAAACACAGACACCTTGTGTTCTGTAAACTCCCTGGTGCACAGCAGCTTTCGCTGTCATAAGACAAACACTCCCAGTAACTTGATCTACAACCCTAATGATATGTCTGAGTCTGTATGGTAAGATTAGTGTGGGGGTGGGGGAGGGGCACTTGAATTAAAGTGACCAGGTAGATCATTTCTAATGTAGTGCTACAAATACAGAACCTGCCTTTATGTCACAGTCCTTAATGTGTTTTCAAGGTCCCTTGAATTGACCGAGTATTTACAGCATTAAAATCTGCAGAGCTGTAATACACTGCAGGTCACACAGGATAAATACAAGTGCTCTTATCTAATACTACCTGAATAAAGCATAAAGGTCTTTGTTGCTTTTCTAATATTACCGTTAGGAGCTGCTGCTGGAGAGAGGAAGATGCTATGATTCTTGGAGGATTTAACCTTAGTGCACTGCCTGGGACAGTGCAGATAGGACGGAAGCATCAAAACACCGGCTGGCTCATGTGACCGGTACTCACAAATCCCGCAGGGACACTAAAAGGCCCGTCTGGCAGAACTGCTTACTTTATACAGGAGAATCACTTATACCAAGAATAGCTACTGTGTATGAATGGCATGCCTAGTAAAAATTAAACCTAAGAGTACTGCACCTTCATATATCTGCTCTTAAGAGCTTTTACTATCAAACTAAGAAACATGCTAGTAGATATATTACAATACTTAGGCCATCAGTTTTATCTATTCCGGTTCTATCATCAATATCTGATCAGCAGGGTCTCAGTGAACATAGTGTGTGAGCGGTATTACAGTTCTCATTCACTTCAATGGGAAAGCTGTAATACCACGCACAGCCACTAGGGATTGTGACAGTTTTGTAAATGTGAGCACTGCATCAACGATTATAAAGCCAATGTTTGAAGACATAAAAGACCAAGAAAAATACAGGAATAAAGAGGAAATCACACATTGCCAAATCACATCAAGTGCTCCAAGACTATAAAGAATGTCTATCACTTACTTGAACTGGCTCCTCCAAAACCCCACTGCAGATGGGGCAGATAAGATCTTCGTCCACATCACCCTGGAAGCGTGTTACATCATACCCCATCGCTCATCACCGACACTAAACACTGGAAATCCAAAAGGGAAAAAAAAATTAAAAAGTGCCAAAAATACCCATAATTCATAAAATACACGGCACATTTAATAGACTGTACACTTCTCCTTTGCACGTGAGCACACAATAAAGAGGGATTGTAATAACAGCCTGTTCAAGAGGACTCTTGTCCTTGGTAAGCGCATGTTGTGGTGCAGTCATTGAAATCCCTTGTACCCAGTGCTTGTAACCAGATCTGACAGAGGATATAGTAAGTTGATGGGTGAGTGTAAATGACATGTAATGAGCAGTGATCATCAAAATATATGGGGAGGAATATACTTTAATACGATTGTTCACCCTTACATTTTGCATTTGCTGAAAGCGAATTCACAAGGGAATATGGTGTAACAAATTATCTTTATGCCGGCATACAAGATCAATCAGAACTCTTTGTTGGCATTTTTACATAAACTGGTCAATGGTGAAGTATAAATGTTACTGAAAACCAATCAGAGGCCTCGTAAAAGGGCACTCCACTTAGCAACATCAGAATGTGGAGGTGGTCCCCAGATCTTCATCTAGGTTCTCATCTGCATTCCGGTTTCCGTTGGGGAGGGTCCGCTTGGGGCCCCTCCGAACGGAAAACTAAAACAATCTGCTTTTTTTAAAAAAACAAAAACAACCTCACTGCAAACCCCATAGACTGTAATGGCGTCCATGCAGTTTCTGCCACAAAAAACGTGGAAAGAAAAGCACTGCTTGCAGGGCTTTTCTCTCCACATTTTTCAAGCAGAGAGGGGAACGGAGGTCAGCTGCTCCATTGATTCCTATGATAACCCCATAAATTAATGGAGAAACAGACTTCAGGTAAAGCCCTATGTGGTGTCCCACAGCAAAAAAGCACTTTGGACAGGTTTCCTTTGCTAGAATCTCATCCACTTTGCTGTGACTATAAAATGCTGTGGGTTTTACCTGCGGCGTTTAAGCCACGTGAAGCTACGGCCTTCATGTTCACACATGACAAGCAGTGTTAGCTGGGAGATGTTATTGCTAGCCACATGACACCGCTGAGGACCACAAAAGTCAGATAACTCACAAATGCAGCCATCAATATTTTACCTTCAATATAATTTACATAATTTTGCCTTCTAACCGGCCAGAAAAGACTTTTTTTTTGTTTTTTGTAAAAAAAATAAACAAAAGAAAAAAAAAAAAAAGTGTACAAAGCAAAACAAAAACGCTTCATGTGCCTACATGTCAGGAAAGCTGCAGGCTGCTCCTTTTCTTGTCACTTGCATATACGTTTCCATGATGTAGCTGTAAAGGAAATACATTCTAGGTTCCTTGCCAATTCACGGGTTACAACATTCCACGACCAGGGCTGCAGCTACACAGATTCTGTCCAAACCATCGCAGAAACCTCTGATCTTGGCTGCTGAACCAGTAAGCAGCAAACACTGAAGGCCAGGAAGAGAGGTTATCATTCAGAATGGAAAGAAAAAAAACCCATCTACTCCTATGCTGGAGGTGACAGCTCACATCTGCCCATCCGTTACAATGGTGAATGGAGGGGTGCCCCATGCAAGCCAGAGATTGATGCTTACACAAATCTGTACATAGGCCTATGTATATGCCCTTCTTCATAGACAACAGGCAAAACACTATGAAATGTTTCTAACATTTATTAACAACTTGCACCGAATCTACTAAAGCATGCGAGGCCATAAATCAGTTCCTCAACGTCTGATCACACTTGTAATAGAAGGCTTCCTCCATTATGTTAAATCTTGCTTTTATTGCAATTGACTCTGTATTTTCTTGTGCCCTGCAGATGGGTTGAGTATTATCTGGTGAAGCAAGCAGTATTATGTTATTATGCATCCCTCATGAATCCTCATTTACAGTATATCTAGGTCAATAACATGTAAATGAGATGCATAGAAGTCTGGATTTTGACCCTGCAGCAGTCTCTGCATTACAGACAGACAGTAAATACATCCTCACTACAGCAAATGTCATGTGATATTCGATATTCATAGACTGTATATAACATCTGTGGAAGAGGTGCAACTAGATATATATATTTTAAGATATTACAGTGAACTTCAGCCATTACAGGCAGCAGAGAGATGTCTGCCCCTGATCACCGCTTTATTTCACACATCTCTATATGTGACATTAGCAGATCTTTATATAACATAGACATTGCAGCTATAACTAAAGGGTTACAGAGGATTTAAGTGTTGCCACCCAGCAGGATGTAATGTGAGTGTGGATCATGAATATCATCTCTATACCAAAACCTAAAAAGCTTTTTTCAGAAGTACAAGAAATCAGGCTCTGGGGAGATCCCTGAAATCGGGAAAGTCCTGTTATTTATGAGGCCGAATAAAATACTGCAATGAACTGCTCAGAGCGAAGGACAATTAGAAATGAGGGTTTTTTTTTTTATTTTTATTATTATTACTAGGGCAAGATTGCCTAAGTCTTAAAAAACACAACCAAGTGTACAGGCATTTGCAAAGTGAGGCCTCAGACTATAAGTAAAATCTTGATTTTATTCAAGTTTATGAAGATTTTAATCTCTAATGTTAAATGTTCAATCATTGGCACAGGGAAACAATGACTTAAGATAAAAATCAAGAGGAACGGAGACCAAGTATTGAAGGTGTCCTCATCTTTTTGACTACAGTGCAGAAACTGTTGATCATAGCTTGCAGTGGAAGGAGAAAATGTGCATAGGATATCTCATACGCCGTCCACTATTGTACAGAGTGCAGTCATTTATTTTGCTTACCTCTATAGTATCACCATAATCAGCAGTGCTATACAGAGTCACCACCATATACGGCTCATAATCTAAATTCCCTATGGAATTTGAAGTATTGGAGGAAACCCATACAAACGCCATGCAATTTGTCCTTGGCTGGATTTGAACCCAGTACTCCAGTGCTGCCACCATTCTCCCAACAGTCGGTCCATTACACGAGATCCCACAGGTAGTCAGGCTTGCATGATACTACTCATTCAGATCCCTGTTTTCGTAACCTTTGGGGATCCCTCCCAGCAGTTTAAACCCCAGCTACCAGACAGATACCTCTATCCGCAAGATAAGGAGTAAGAGTTGTCTATAAGAAATCCCTTTTAACAAGCACCTCCAAATAAAAGCAAGAAAATACTCTGAACCCAAGTTTGCAAATTGCTCCAAATTCTGTCAGGTCTTAGGCTAGTGGAAAAACAATATGGCCACCATTTCAGCTACTGGACTTGCACCAAGCCTCTTCAACTTATAATGAACAGCAGGTTACCCTTGTCTCCATCTGTATACCCCATGTGAGTCAGAGCCAGAAGTGGATCCCATTGATCACAATTTTGTATCCACTCCTGCATATGGCTTTAAACATATACAGACTGACTGCATGTGTGATTTCTGCCCAAACATCACAACGCTTCTTTAAACTTACTTGCCACAAAGCTGCCTACCACCTTGCATCCATTCTGCAAGCCGACTTTCACAAGACACTCAGCAGGCCATGAATGCCGCTTCTTGTATCTATCCACGATAGCCAGACACCCACTCCTGTGACTCAGACGCCTCACGGACTGGAGAATCACCTCATAAAGTAGCAGCACGTTAATACATAATCTTTTACAGACTTCTATATAAGAACTATTCACCATTACGACATGGATATAAGGAATAGAACTGGCGGCTTACACACCTTCAAATAAACATGAGCTTTCATAAAACTCACTACAGTATAATAGAAGCATTGCTAAGCAGGTGTCAAATATATTAGGAAATATGAAAGCACCATTTGTAGGTTAGATGTGCAAAAAAATAAAAATAATTAATTGCATCCAGTAACCTGGACACAAGGGTAATACTTCTCCTACAATATGGGAACATTTTTGCTTTTTTTTAAAAACATGAGTCATTTACAGTGGTGTGAACTTATTAACCTGACCATCCATTGGGAACCCAAAGCCAAAAAGTTGTCCATGGAGTTACATTTTACTTAATGTTTCCACGGCCCCCCTCCCCAAAGCTGGGGATATGGGATGCTTCCAACTCCTACTGGGATTAACCGTAAAACTTTCTATATACCAGTTTATATGATGCAGATGAGTCAGTTTTCTATGTCACTGCTCACCAATCAAGTTTTCACATATACTGTGTAAGCAATTTGTTAAAGACCTTTCACCATCTCATGTTCTTAGCTTCTATTAATAGCTTCTTCTCCACAGATTCTGGCACAGCTGGAATTTCTTCTCTAGCTTTCACCATTCGTGTTCCTGAGCAATCTATGCTGTTATTTTTGGTGCCTGATCTGCTACTGTACTGTCAGGTGGGCGGGTGGGATTCCAAACACCAGAGAGTCAGTGCCAGAGCTCAGAATCACCCCGTGTTAAATGGGTTGTGCACAAATGGTGCATTTATGGATTAGTTTACAGTTCTCGATCCAAATAACTCTGCATTTATTATTATTATTAATTTTTATTTGGTAAGGCGACCTTTCACCAACTCCGCCAGTCCGGCTCTTTGCATCCCTTACATTAGGTTCACACTAGCGTTTGAGTTTCCGTCCTTCATGTCGGCATAGGACCCAAAAGGCAGAAACCCTCTCCACCTAAAAAGCCGTTGCAGAAGACTAATGATTTCCACCGATTTTATACTGAAATTGATGGAGAGAAAACTTCACCTTGCAGGACTTTGCCCTCTGACAATTTTAAGCTGAATCTGTGGCGTACAGAGACTCCAATGCAGATGTCAACCTAGTCTTAAACTGTGGTTTAGGATTAAAAACATGGCCAGTTTCTTCTCAGGAAGGGACCTGACATCTGCTCGTCATATGGCAATGCCAAATAAATGGAACTGAGCTGCTGCATGTGACTAGTGGACGTGATGTCACTTACTGAGAAGAAGAAGAAGAAAACAGACATCTTTTAAATGATCCCGAGTGCTGGACTTGGGGGAACAAAATTGAAGAGAACTTTTCACCATCGCCACCATTAACCAGGGTTTGTTTGTTTGTTTTAAAAAAAAAAAAAAAAAAACCCCCGCAGAGTAGGTCTTTTCTGGATCCAGATCTGCAAACTAACTAGTGACAATTCATATAGAAAGTGGGGCAACACGTTGGCTCAGTGGTTAGCACTGCAGCCTTGCAGCACTGGACTCCTGGGTTTGAATCCCGCCAGGAACAACCTCTGCAAGGAGTTTGTATGTTCTCCCCATCTTTGCGTTGATTTCCTCCATACTGATAGGAAAAAAAAATGTACATTGTGATCCCTACTGTATATGGGGCTCACAATCTACATAAAAAAATAAATAATAATTCATATAGGAATGAAACACTCAGGACTCCCTATCCCAACACCAAGGAAGGAAATCTCATGTGGTGTACAGCTCCCTACCCCAGGATAAGGATTGTGCACAGTGTACGGATGCTGTTATAATACATATATCCTATTAATATTATAAATGTGAAAGTTTGTGAGTTTGTGGGTTTGTGTGTTTGGATGTTTGCATGTTCGGATGTTTGTTCCTCAATCACGGAAAAACCGCTCGACCGATTTGGCTGAAATTTTCCACAAACATAGTTAATACACCCGATTAAACAATAGGCTACTTTTCGTCACAATAGCGCACATACGTTTGTGCCAGGACCCCCACAAAACTCAAACTCACACCACCATCTCTGCAATCTCACACACTTTGGACCATAGCAAGCCACAAAATTCATATTGCCCTCTGCAGCCTCGCCCCTAACCCCACACAATCACATATACTTTACCACTTTGCCCCTCACCTTAACGATACTCCAGGAGGCTCTCTTTAACGCTCCGGAGCAGCCATGTTTGCCGACCCCCACCGCTCTGACAATCCGCGACACCCCCCAGCCATGTCAATACCCCTAGGCGGTCTAATAAATGCAAAAAAAAAAAAAATTTAAAAAGAAAAAAAAAATATAAAAAAAATAAATAAAAAGGATAAAAAATTCAAATCACCCCCTTTTCCCTAGAACACATATAAAAGTACTTAAAAACTGTTAACCACATACATATTAGGTATCCCCGCGTCCGAAATCGCCCGCTCTACAAAGCTATACAAATATTTTTCCTGTTCGGTAAACGCTGTAGCGGGAAAAATGGTCAAAAGTGCCAAACTGCTGTTTTTTCACTGTTTTGATTCTGATAAAAATTTTAATAAAAAGTGATCAAAGCAATAACATTCCCCGAAAATGGTAGAACTACAAAGTACACCCGGTCCCGCAAAAAAAGACGCCCTATACATCCCCGTACACGCATGTATAAAAAAAGTTACGGCTGTCGGAATATGGCGACTTTTCAAAAAAAAAAATTTAAACACACTTTTGGATTTTTTTTAAGGGGTCAAAATGTAAATAAAACCATATAAATTTGGTATCCCCAGAATCGTAAGGAAACACAGAATACAGGGGACATGTCATTTTGGTTGCACAGTGAACGCCGTAAAACCAAAGCCCGTAAGAAAGTCGCAGAAATGCATTTTTTCGTGAAATCCACCCCATTCTGAATTTTTTCCCTGCTTCCCAGTACATTATATAGAATAATTAATGGTGGCATCATGAAGAAAAATTTGTCCCAGGAAAAATTAAGACCTCATATGGCTCTGGGAGCAGAGAAATAAAAAAGTTATGGGGTTTAGAAGGAGGGGAGTCAAAAACAAAAATCAAAACATGCCATCGGCAGGAAAGGGTTAACTTCAAATACTTCTGTCCCAAAGTCACTATGTAAAGTTTCTCACAACACTGTATATATAGCAGCTCTAATACAAATTAACTTCAACACAAAAGTCTCATGTATTGTCTGAATTACAGCAAAAACAAGATACAAAGTTACATTTCATATCCCATCCCTTATACACAGTACGAAAACCTTACCCATGCCTGTATATACCCACTTCTACAATCACCGCAGACGAAGTTGCGGGTAGTTAAAAACTGTGAAACACATACATGTTAGGTATCCCCGCGTCTGAAATCGCCCGCTCTACAAAGCTATACAAATATTTTTCCTGTTCGGTAAACGCCGTAGCGGGAAAAATGGTCAAAAGTGCCAAACCGCCATTTTTTCACTGTTTTCATTCTGATAAAAATTTGAATAAAAAGTGATCAAAGCAATAACATTTCCCAAAAATGGTAGAACTACAAAGTACACCCAGTCCCGCAAAAAAAGACGCCCTATACATCCCCATACACGCACGTATAAAAAAGTTACGACTGTCGGAATATGGCGACTTTTCAAAAAATAATTTTTTAACACACTTTTGGATTTTTTTTAAGGGGTCAAAATGGAAATAAAACCATATAAATTTGGTATCCCCGGAATCGTAATGAAACACAGAATACAGGGGACATGTCATTTTGGTTGCACAGTGAACGCCGTAAAACCAAAGCCCGTAAGAAAGTCGCAGAAATGCATTTTTTCGTGAAATCCACCCCATTCTGAATTTTTTCCCTGCTTCCCAGTACATTATATAGAATAATTAATGGTGGCATCATGAAGAAAAATTTGTCCCACAAAGATCAAGACCTCATATGGCTCTGGGAGCGGAGAAATAAAAAAAAGTTATGGGGTTTAGAAGGAGGGGAGTCAAAAAACGAAAGTCAAAAAATACCATTGGCGGGAAAGGGTTAACTTCAAATACTTCTGTCCCAATATGTAAAGTTTCTCATAACACCGTATAGCAGCTCAAATACAAAGTAACTTCAACACAAAAGTCTCACGTATTCTCTGAATTATAGCAAAAACAAGATACAAAGTTACATTTCATATCCCATACCTTATACACACTACGAAAACCTTACCCGCGCCTGTATATACCCACTGCTATAATCACCGCAGACGAAGTCGCGGGTACCAGCTAGTACATAATAATCCATACAAATAGCACAGAGGAAGCCTTAGGAATCCTGCCTCCTTTATAATCCGCAAGATGGAAAAATAAAAAGTTGTGTGCTTTAATGAGTGTTCAAATGTCAGACGCATACAGGGGAGTAAACTTTGTTTCACTGAAGCTATTTGGAGTGCTGACATTTCTGGACATATAATTTTATTTTTCACAAAGTGTGGGTCCTAGGCTAGATCCACATGACTGGAAACCTGATCCTTGTGTGCACCGGATTTACCAGCCAGGACAGTATTCTGAAATACAGACTCCTATCAACATAGATAACTATAATGCTAGGAGTCTGTGTCCCGGCATACTGTTCAGCTGGTCCCAGCTCGCACACGGCGGAATTAGAGACCCACTCCTGAGCTTGCTTCAGCCACATGCGATATTTGGCCCTTTGAACCAACCACTTGTAATTTTCAGGTTGAACACAAAGATAGGATATGTCGCCTTCCTGGCCCAGTTCACACCTATTTTATAACATGAAAGTCACAGTCCATGAATTTCTGTGCTCACCATAAAATACACTGTATTGCTCAATGACAACATAGCAAAATCATAGACTTAAAATAATCACTGGTAACACCAAAGATGACTTGCAGCATACCACAGTGTTTACAGCGCCAGTAATGTGACTCTAGTCAATAAGTAATAGAAAGAAAAATAAATAAATAAGGATGCATCATTTACAACCTGCTCAGCTTTGATCCGGTGACGGCATGTAAAAAGAACTTCACACTAAGTCACCACAATGTACTAAGGTTTCGGATGAATCCTCAGATCAGGAATGGATAAAGTAACAGACTAGTGGAGCCAGATATACAGTCCCTAGAGTCCTATAGGAATGGTCACCATCATATAGGAAAAAACCTAGACATCTGCTGGCCATACATAAGAGATGGCTGTCGGGGCATGCGCTGATCAGAAGGGTTCATGTTTATTTCAGCAGGGAAGGGCAGCTCGCTCTTAGCAGCTCCAAGAGTTGAAGGCTTGCAACGCACGTACAGATACAATACAGTATTAGTAGGGGGTTAGATTTGACTCCTGAACCACATGTAGACACAACATGTTAGGGTTTGTGAATCTCCTTACTATGTGCAGAGGAAGATTATTTAGTGAATGAATATTTGCTTAGTAGAACAATTATTTACCCATGAAAGTATATATTATTTTCTGCTGCAACTCTTTCTGGGTATGATCACACTGCATGAAACAGGTCAGATATTTCAATATGTATTTTTGCTATGAAGCCCGTAGCAGAAATCCAAAGCTCAGCTTCAGGATACCACTGCATTCTGCACGCTGAGGAGCCCAAATGTAAAGATGACCTTTCACCACCTTTTACTGTTCAAGTTACTGCATCTCTTAGTAGTCGCTGCTGCATTGATTCCTGCACAGTTGAAGTTTTCTCTCCAGCCCCCACCATCCCTGAGCAATAAACGCAGTTACTTTTGGTACCAGATGTGCCATTTAAAGAGAATCTATGTGGAACAGGGGTGTTGGGCAGTCATAAGGGGGGTAGTCAGATGAGGAGAAGAGATCTCCAGCACCATACTGGGAAAGCTGACAGTACCACACATCTCTGAGGATGTGAAAGGTCCTATTAAAGCTCTGTAGTGTCAGGCAGGGGCCATGACGCAGAGCTCCAGAGTTAGCCAGTGTCAGAGTTCAGAATCACACCACTGGTAATATCAGATCTGCGGGACTCTGAAACTGAGCACCCCTGCCAATCAGCTGTTCTCAGCAGAGAATGGAGCAGAAAGTGGAAAATGCTGTTCTGCAGCTTAGCTCCCATACAGATGAAGGGGAGCTGATCTGCAGTACCTGGTCTGGCTAATGCACAGAACAAAGCCATTTGCTTTCTGCTCCATCAATAGGAGTGCTGGGTATCAGACCTCCACAGATCTGATATGAGTGACTTGTTACACATCGATCAGTAATATTTTTAGCCTTTAGATATGGTGGATCAGTGGTCATGTGCTGAGATTTCCAGTAATGAAACTAAAGCAAGATAGGACAGAATACTTTCTCAGTATTTAGAGGACCTTTCATTACTTGGGGCACGAGCGGTTTTATATACCGCTAGAAAGCCAACAGTACACTGAATTCAGCACAATGGTGGCTTTCACAATCTGTGCCCCAGGTGAGGAGCTATCGGTGTCAGTACCGTAGCTCTTCACAGCAGTGTCTATAGTGCTATACTGTGAGAGCGGGGAGGAACGCCAACTCCCTCTCCTCACAGTACTCATCCATAGACGAGTACTGGGGGGGGGGCCTCGTTCCTCCCCGCTCACACTGTACAGCACTATAGACGCTGCTGTGAGGAAGGGCTTCTGACTGACAGTCAGGAACGCCCTTCTGACGGTGAAGAGCTACGGTACCGGCACTGATAGCTCTTCACCTGGGGCACAGATCATGAAAGCCAACAGTGCACTGAATTCAATGCACTGTCCGCTTTGTAGCCGTATATAGAACTGCCTGTGCCCCAAGTGATGAAAGGTCCTCTAAGTGTTTTTCATACTGATTCCTACATCCCAAATCACAATCTGTGTGAACACACCCATAACAGTAGTTTGAAAAGCACTCAGAACTTTTAGGGCCCATTCACACTTTAAAGAGGAATTTGAGGGAGTCATTTGCCTCAGACTCCTCCTTATTCCTTCACTTGGCAAAACATCAAGTAAAGAATGTTTTCTGCCATGGATTAAACCCAAACGAACGGGCACAAACAGCAGGACATCTTGAGCTGGACTCTGGCTGAGTCAGTGGGGGGGGGGGGGGGGGAAATAAAATAAAACAAAAAAAATCAAGGACTTTTATTTATAAGCGCCGTGCTTCAACCTCTGCTCATAAGGCAGAATGTGTGGGAGATTCGGCCATGTAAATGGGCCCTTATACCCTCTAAACTGCCATAATTGCTTTATAGTGCAGGGTAACAGGTTTGCAAACTTGTCACTGAAACTATTGTGTTCCTGCCTTATCTTCTACATGCAGATTGCCATGAAGTGTCACAGAAATGGTGGCGCTCTTATAAATGGCCCAACTGGCTAACCTTTCTGGCTTGAATACTTCCACACATTGCTGTATATCTGGTGCAGGTGTGGAGTAGTGAGGAATACCAGCCTCACCTTCCTCAGTCTTAGCCCCTTGCAGACGACCATATTAATGGTCAGTGTGCTATCCAGGTTTTTCCATTGATAGCACACAAACCTATTCATTTCTATGGGCCCATACACATTACAGTGGCTTACATGGTCCCATGTGCTAGCCAACAGTCTGGGCTGCAAAATATGGAACAGGCCTCATTCCAGTCCTATCCTGCAGCCCTGCTTCCATGGCATTGAATGAAAGGGGTCGAGGAACCACGGCCGGTAAATGTACGGAACACAGATGACATTCGGATGTCGCCTGCTTGTAGTCCAAGCCATTTATTCATGGCCACAGGTTAGCACACAGTTGATCATGAGTAACCAGCTTAAGTACTACAGTTGCACTGTGATAAGAAAGTGTAGATGTGCAAAGTCTCTTTTTTGCGGGCTCTTTTTTGCCATTATTTGTTGGTAACCATCGGTGCACATGTACAACAGACGGAACAGAATCTAATTATTTTGCAAAAGATTTCAGTCAATTGCATAACTTTTCAATATACAAACAATTTACCAATAAACTTTCTGTATCAAACCCTCAGTTTTCTAGATCTCTGGCTAATCATGGTCTACTTCCAATGAACAAAAATCAGCCCATGACCACGTGATTGACATTGATCATATAAGGAGCTGTACACCTCTGTCCATCACATGACCATGGACTGATTTTTATGACAGTAAGCAGAGATCTAAAAATCTATAAAAAAAATTTAAAAAAAATTACAAAGTAGATGAAAAAGTTGTAGAACCTTTCACTATACAAACATTCATCTGCTTAAACTGGACAACCCTTTAAATTATGTTGTAAAATGTGACATTTTTCATAAATTAGGTCTTGGTTCTCATCTTAAAAAGTTGTGATGATTTAGCATTGGTGATGGTCTGACCTCTGGGATCTCACCAATGCAAAGAATGAAGGGCAACACTACTTTACCACTTTCGACTCCATAACGGAGGCCTCACATTGAAGCCACTTTAAACAAGGGGTCAAAAAGAAGAAGCCTTAAAGAAAAAAAAATGTGATCAACAAAACACAATAATGAAGCAGAAACCATCGTTGTAAGCCAACTAAATATGGAATCATTCAGCTTTAATGAAAATGGTATGCAATGTAATGTAAACCTAACCCTGAGCAAAACTAAAGCAACTCATGTCAGCAGAATGGCATCTTACAGAGCCAACATGTTGTAACTGCATTCAATAATCTATATGGGAAAAAAAGAAGAGCTGCCAAATATAAAGAACATGTAAACACAAACCAGTGCAAATCTACTTCCATATATGTGCAAATGTTCTGAATATAGAAATGTGGGACATTTTGAACTCCAATAGGCTGGTTTCAAGATGCCACATGTAACATCTGCTGTTGAGGAGGGGGGGAATTGGGGCACCACTATCCATGTTGGGTGGTCATAATACTTACTTAATGTGTTTGGGACCTTTAGTGGGCCAATCTCTGTTCATGAATTAACAAAGGATTTCTCGTTGTATGGCTCATAGCATCTCTCTTCGTATGAGAAAATAAGCTTGCCCTAACCCTGCAGGGGCCAGTGACTGGTGCAAGCGGATACTGGTACAGTACATCATAATATGGGCATGCTGTGGGTCAGCACATGCCATTTTCCTGCAGCGTATGGATGAGATTTCTTAATATAGTATCTATGATGTTGCTACTGTAAAGTATGACAGATTTGCCACAAAAATCTACAGCGTCTCCCTGAAAGCCACTGCAGCAATGAACACCTGAAATTGTGTGGTTTGGTTGGAAATTCTACAAATAAAGTCCTCCTTGGTGGAAACTTACAGTCCATTTCCAAGTGTCCCCTGCAGCTTTTAACCTTTACAACAATAGGTAAGACTGCAGTAATAAAGGGATAGTACAAGTTAGGATGCTGATCTCCATAAATATTTTCTGTGCCGGCAGAGAATGCGCCTCCTCCTCAAAAATCAGGTACAACCTTTGCCGGGTCACACCTGTACAGAAAGGTTTCAGGCATCGCTTATAGCAGGACCTGGAAGAAATGATAAAATGTTGTGCAGGCCAGACTATCGGCGGAATCCTCCATCAGCATGCCATAGACAAGCGAGACAGTACAAGTTGGGGCATTAGGTGGTAGAGCGTTGCTGCCTTTTGACGCTTGTGCCTATGAAGACCATGGGATGAGCAGGCAGATCAGAGCAGGGAGGGGTTTTTGCTGTTGTTTTTTAAACAAAAAACAAATACATTTAAGTCAGTGTCACTGTGTTTCAGTGGCAGCATGTGGATGAGGTTGATGAAATGTGAATTATGCTGTTACTGAACACTGCACCAGGTTAGCTGCCAGTGAGTGGCCAATAACCAAATGCAAATATGCCCAAAGCAAGTCATTTTTGCCTACTAAACTACATATTAAGTAGATCGGTTTTCCCTACCGTTACACTCAGAGGGAGAGGAGTCTAAAACATTTAGAAAACTATACCTAATGGCTTATCCACAAAACACAACAAAAACACCACCCAGATGAAAAACTTGTAAAGGGACTACACAAGTCAATGGGGCAATTCACAAATCCTTGTTTTTCCTCACAGTTTTTTTTTTTCTTATTTATTAATGAATTTTGCAAAAAAAAAAAAAAAGAACACTTAAGTACATAGCACTTTGGACAATTACAATAGACAAGAGATGACATAGTAGGAACATGTAAAATCTTATAGAACAAAATATAAAGACCAAAGACAAACAACAAAAATAATAGACACCAAGACTGGGGTGGGTGAGAAACACTGGAAAGAAAAAGGTAGGAGGTGTGGATAAGGAAATAGGGGCAGATTATGCCTTGTACGCCAAGGTTCTGAGAAATTGAGTTTTTGTGACTATTCTTTGGCCCACCCTCACCACTTTCTTCAAAAACATATGTGGAGAGGGGCACGCAAAAAAGAATAGTTACAGGCTCTGCCGGATGTATTATCATTAATACCAGTAATCTGGAATAGATTTCCCATGAAGAGCATGGCCTGGTGTAGGGTAGGCCTTATGAAGCAATGTGCATTATATATGAGGCGCACCCACCACCAGCAATGGGGTAATGATACCGGTGTTGATAACGTCAGTCTTCATAGATCTCCCCCTTATAATCCATGAGTGGAAAGTCTTTGCAAACCAATCAGTATTCTTGCTAGTTTCTCATTGACAAGATATGATGTCCATGCACTTTTTGACTTTGTGGAATGACACTTTACATGACATAAGTCAGAGGCTTTTGAGATACAGCAGTGCCATTTTTGGGGTCCATTTTTCCCCCAATGGACTGCATGTTCTATTCGTTTAATAGAGACTTGTCCCATCTGTGTGGGGTCTGTTTTCATGGATAAGTTGGCAAAAATGGATGGCAAAGACAGAATCCATATATACAAACTTCTCACACACTGCATGCAATGAATAAGCCATGGATTAGGTAAGACAGGACTATCTGGCATGCAATACCCAGAAAAAATGGTCCAAGAAAAGATACTAGTGGGTTGCAATTTCTACAGTATCTCCTCATACTCCCTGCATGTGACTATAGACAAGTGCCTATGCTTCAGTCTACAAATGGGTAAGTGAGCATGCACACTAGCCCAAGTGCAATGAAAAAAGGTGGCATGACCTGAATAATCACATCTTCTTTAACCTCCTGTGGACGGCTAGGTGTGTGTGTGTGTGTGTGTGTGTGTGTGTGTGTGTGTGTGTGTGTGTGTGTGTGTGTGTGCATCGCTTACCTGGGAAAGAGATGGCCTCAAGATACCCTATGCAAAGAAGGCAAGCTGACAGACAGAGGCAATGCCATGCTTTGAGCAATGGGACGCTGGGAAACACTGGGCATTTATGTGGGTGGTCCCTTATCACATACCACCAACCTATACACTATAGCAGACCAGATTTCTCAGCACTGGTATTTTCCAAAAGTGACCTCTCTGCAGGACAGGGAGCCCTCAAACCACTTCCTCATGGTCTGAAGAACATGACAAAGTTTAAGGAGCGGAGTTCGTCACCAAAGTCCCCATATCTCAATCAGATCATGCACTAGTAAAGGTGGTAGAAAAACAAGTTCAACCCATTTCACAATTTACAGGACTTACAAGATCTACTGCTAATGTCTTGGTGTCAGATAGCAGAGGACATATCCATGTCTCGCATGCATATCTATTAAACTACATTTGTGTCTATCCTATGTATGATCACAAAAACACAAAACAAAGAAAAAACAAACTGAGTCCACCCATATAGCAAAAGGAAGAATTACATGGAAAGAGAAGTGTCAGCAGTACTGATCCATGAGAGACACACAAAGCAGAGGATAGGGTTGTCTACAAAAAACAACAACACAATAGAAGTTTCCAGATATTCTATGGTTTATTGTGGAAAATAATGAACTTGCATTGTATACTATATAGATAGCAATCATTCACAAACATACTGTACATAGAGAGGACCTGTCACCAGAGTGTCTAGCGGCCATAGCTTCCTTTCTCTCCTCCTGCTTTCTCAAACTCAACATGGAGAAAAACAGAGTTCATCATCTTCGCCCCACCTCTACCTGACCTATCAAAGTTAATGGAACCACGCTTACCCCTGTTCCACAGGTCCGATACCTTGGGATAATCCTAGACTCTGGCCTATCCTTCATATTGCACACACAAACACTTAACACCTCCAAATCAAGAACATCTATTGAATCCGCTCCTTCCTCAACCCTGAAACCACAAAGATGCTCGTCCATGCCCTCATAGTCTCCTGCTTAGACTGTAACACCCTTCTCCATGGCCTCCCGGCGAATACTCTCGTCCCCCTCCAGTCTACCTTAAACTGTGCTTCTCGCTTGATACACCTCTTCCCCCCTTTCTTCATCGTCCACTCCCCTTTGACAACCCCTTCACTGGTTACCCATTGCCCTGCGAATAGATTTCAAGTTACTAACACTGACATACAAAGCCATCCACAACCTGTCCCCTCCGTATATCTCTGACCTAATCCCCCGCTATTTGCCCACACGCAACCTGCGATCATCCCACTCTGCTCCTCACACAAACGTCTCCAAGATTTCTCCCGTGCATCCCCCATACTCTGGAACTCCTTACCAAGACACATAAGACTGACCCCCACAATCACAGGATTCAAGAAGGCCCTGAAGACTCACCTATTCAGGAAGGCCTACAACCTCCAATAACACTACTGTCACCACACCACCATCTGAACAGTCTCTTCCCTTACAGACTGTAAGCCCTTGCGGGCAGGGCCCTCTACCTCACTGTACCAGTCGGTCACTGTTAGTATTATATTTGTTTTTTATATTTTATGTACTGTATGTAAACCCTCAAATGTAAAAGCACCAAGGAATTAATGATACTAAATAAATAATAATAATTACAAGATACTATATGACTTACATCATTTTGTTGCCACGTGACCATTATTTATTTGACTTTTTAAAAATTTTGCCAACAATTATAAAAACAACTTCATAAATGAATAGTGCAACTGAAAGAAAATAAAGAAAAATACATTTCCTCCTGCACTTATTAGGCGATTGTCATGTTCAATGGGAGACGAACTGCAGTGTCAGCGCCCAGCTGCTATACAGGGGGTGATGCATTCCATATTGTGTATTTGATGGGCACCAGAAGCTCATCCATTAAGCTGATCTGTCTGAGAGCTGGCTGTTGACCCCAAACCGATCAGGTATTTATGATCTGTCCCAGGGGTAGGCAACCTTCGGCACTCCAGCTGTTGTAAAACTACAACTCCCAGCATGCATACTTGGCTCTGCAATTCTTGGAACTCCTATGGAAGTGAATGGAGCATGTTGGGAGTTGTAGTTTCACAGCAGCTGGAGAGCCGAAGGTTGCTGACCCCTGACCTAGCCTAAAGAAAACCTCTTTCAATCTAGCACTTCTGAATATTATTGGTGTTGTTTTAAACCACATTCACAAGATTGATTCCTCATGCTGGAAAATCCTACGTTATTGTACAAAACATTGGAGGCCGTCTCTAGGATTTGTGCAACAGAACAGTTCCATTAAACAGTGCTAACCAAGTCCTGCAAATATAGGCAAGAAATAACATGCTGTTTGTATCCTCCGCTCATGACACTGCAAATCCACAGCTACCCTGAAAACAATGAGGGATTGGATAGACAGTTTTCACTCAAATTCTGAGTTAAACTGGTTCCCAAGAATATGTAATTTATGTCCTGAACATAGGATAGGCCATAAATATCTGATAGGTGGGAGACTGAAAGCCACTGCACAGATTAGCTGTTCAGGGCCAGCTCAACTATTGTACTATACACAACATTGGGACGGAAGCAGCAGGCTCTGTACCCTGTATAGTGGTCATGGCACAGGTACTATGGTTCAGCACCTATTGACGTCAATGAGAACTGAACTACAGTACTGGGGTACACGTCCTCTGTGCAGGGCACAAAGCCAACTTCTTCCATCCCAATATTGTATATAGTACAAGAGTCAGAGGTGGCCCTGAACAGCTGATCCAGGTGGCAACTGCCTTTTGGCACCCCTCATTTATGAACTATTCTGTGGAAAAGTCATACATGACAAATTCCTGGACAACCCCTTTAATTTCCCATCATGTTCTTAATCATTCAAACTACAGCCAACTCACTTGGCCCCAGCGCTCATATGCCTCCCAACAGTGACCTTAGCAAAGGACTCGGGAGGTCACTACTTGTGACGTCCGCGGGTCCCTCCCTTAGGCCAATCAGTGGAACGGACCTGGAGACGTCACAGCTGGCGAGAAATTCCAAAAAAAAAAATTATTTATGTACACACACAATTTATGCCTGGATAACCTCTTTAAGGCTTTATTTTTGATACTATAGATATAAATATAGTTTTAGAGTACAAAGTAATGTGAGCATTGTACAAGAAGATACTTTAGCAGATCAGTCAGATGCATGCAGTATACAGTTACATACACGCGGTATGCTTTCAACAGATCCATGTCCACATGGATCCAAATTCATACTAATGCATATGATATATCTGTCATTGACTTTTTACTATAAATACCAAGCCATATTTTTACATTAGATCTTCTAAAAAGAATAGTAGCCCACCCAAAGTGGGCCATGCACATTAGATTAAGGGGGCTCTATCATTTGGAAATTGTGTTTTTACATAGTGATATGCCTGAATGGCCTTTAAAAAGGCTAGTCAGATGCTGCTAGTAGATTTTGAAAAGGGCCCCCATTTTCTTTTACATAACAGTAAAACCGATATGCAAATGAGCCTCTATGTGCACCCTCCTACATCATACCATGGTAACGCCCCCTCCTTTGCTTGTGCTCCTGTGATGCTCTCCTCCTCCGTAGGTGTAACCGCCTCCATTCTCTGTAGCTTCTATCCCTGCACTCCCTTCTGAGCGCTGCTGCACATGCCGGAGTGCCACTTTTTTGTGGACAATGGAAGAAAGCGCACAAGAAAATGGCACCCGGGCATGTGCAGTAGCGCTCAGAAGGGAGCGTTACTGCACATGCCCAAGATTTCAAAGCACAGGGATCAAGGCTAAAGAGAATGGAAGGAGGAGGAGGGCATCTTGGAGCACAAGCAAAGGAGGGGACGTTACCAAGGTATGACATGGGGGGTGAACGATGGCTTGGGGAACACCCAGGATGTACGGAGAGTCTAATTTACAAATCACTTTGTAAAAACACAATTTCCAAATGTTAGAGCCCCTTTAATGCCAGTTAGCATGCAATACTTCTAGCAGCCAAAGCTCCAGGAGATAAGGATCAGGCAGTCAGACTTCAACATGTCTGATCCTTTTGTTACAAGGATAAGGATGTCACTGCCAGCTGCCACTCTTATTACTCTAACGTTGAGAACACATACATGTTTAGCCTAGCAGTGTATGCATGTGTACAGGGAAACTAATAGGAATAGCTGTTGGACAAACAAGCCTTCAGTGAAAAGCAAGCCCATGTGTACAAGATGGAAGGCAATGTTCATATCAGCATCACAGGATCCATGCACCATTAGTCTGCCTGTCAAGTCAAGGGACACCTCAACGTAACCCAATGGGGTTCACCGGGTGTTCCTTGTGAAACAGACTGAGCACTGCACTAGTTTCTGCTCATCAAGCAGGTATGTACATGGCCTAAGCCAGTCAGTCCTAAACCAACATGACATTATTGACATACACCTGCATAACTAATACTCAAAGCCTACATTTCCGTGATGCAGGCCAGAAACACTGTGTGAACACTGCCTGACACACCATAAGTTCATGTACAGCAACCATAACAAATATACTACATGAAGCCTCCTGTTAATGCAGTAAAATCAATACATAACCCATAGAGCACTGCCTGCATCCATATTATCACTGCCTATTAGAAGCAGCAGCTACAGATAAGCAAGGCTGAAGACTAGGACTACATGACAGAGGTGCACACACCATCACTCGGCCATAGCACTGCTATGTGGGCTGCAGCCTGCACAGACCATTGCCTCCTGACGTCATAATGCATGTAAGAGTGCCCGGAAGGAACACACTTCAGAAAGTGCAATCTTCTCACCCAGAATGAAAGTTCTCGCGACCTCCTCTCTGTAGCAACCACAGCTCATAACCTCGGGCCTGAGAAGCCAGCCAGGCTATGTACATTGTATTACCCGCTCGGAGTTTCCCCCACCTGCCCGAAGATTTACTTCCTTCAGGGGCCTCTCCAATCTGAGCACTTCAAATGCCAAGCACAAGAACTCACCGTGACCAGCCCCGACCCCAACGGAGCGGACGCCGCCTCCCCCGGGGCAGGGAGTCTCGGGTGCCCGGACGCTCCGTAGCTCCGTTTACCCCTGACAGAAGCTGACGCCACCACCGGTCTCTCAGCTCTGCTGCTACGCAACCCACAGCCAAGTCACGCCCGACCGTCCCGTGACTGATAGGTGACGTTACCCAATCACATGGCAGAGATCTGAAGAGTGGACGTGGACTTTATTGTCACTAGCAAATAAGAAACAAAAGATGGGAAAAGGGCGGGAACTAAGGCGTGGCTGTGTCCTGAGAGAAGGGAGAACCTTTAACTCATTCCTGAGCTCATGACGTAACAAGAACTCCCGGCCAATCAGAGTGTAGTTGCTAGTCAATTGTTTCATACGTCACCAGTGCGTACACCCACAGCGTTCTAATTACGCTTGCGTCTAGAATGGAGCGGCTCCTGCTTAGTTCTCCCTACAGCGCCCCCCATCTAGACTGGTCAGTAGTGAGGTGGAGAGACTGGAGAAGCTATATTATAGACAGCTTGAGCTGGTGACTCCTTCCTCAAAGGGGACCTGTCAGGTGAATTTGGGACACTAAACCACAGCATGTCTATAGATCAGTGGTGAGTGTCCAAAATAGCCGTATAGCACCTGTCCATGTCGGGAGTGTTTGGTAAAGCCAGTCTGTTCAAGGACCATCACAATAATAAAAAAAAAAGATCCTCAAACAGATTCTGAGGAACCCCATTGGTTATAATTAGAGATGAGCGAACACTGTTCGGATCAGCCGATCCGAACAGCACGCTCCCATAGAAATGAATGGAAACACCTGTGCCGCCGGCCGCCGGCAAAGTCGGCGTCACAGGTGCTTCCATTCATTTCTATGGGAGCGTGCTGTTCGGATCGGCTGATCCGAACAGTGTTCGCTCATCTCTAGTTACAATTGGCTCCCTTGGGTGTCATTTTATTCTTCCGAAATTGCTGGACGAAAAAGTCAAACTCGCAGGACTTTTTCGTGAGGGATTTCTGTTGGTTTGTGCCTGTTCTGTGTTTTCGAGCAGCACTTTGTTTTGTCTTACAAACACTGAGGTGTGAATAAGGCCCCCGAGGAGATTTGCCAGGCAAATACTAGGAATAAGCGCCAACCACTGGTTTCTTATAATAGTCTGAGGCCTCATTCACATGACCTGTAAAATGATAGGGAAACCGGAAGTGTTTCAGTAGGAATTATTGACGTGCTGCAACTTCCAAAACCGTGATGATTATGGAAATCACAGCGTATTCACTGCGCATATTTTTCAACAATACATGGATGGGAATCACTAGAATCCCATTCACTTGGCAGGGACTGTAAAACGCATTGGGTTATGGCTCGTGTGGCCCTGAGCTAAGGCTGGGTTTTCACAGCGTTTTTTAGTTTTTTGTCAATAGGGTTGCAATAACAAAAGTACAACAGGACAGGGGAAGAATATAAGGGAAAAGAGGGAATACCATCAAACAAAGGGTGCAGACCCAGAATTATAGTGAAGGCAGGAGCTCAGGAGAATGAGTTAATAAAGTCGGCTGATTCCTGGAACTCCACCAATTGCTGCCACAGAGCATCGAACTTAGAGGTATTGGCGGCATCTGCCACAACCAATATCTTCATCTGTCTGATATGGAGGAACTCCTGAAGCCATTCCTGCAAGGTGGGACTGCGCCAGTGTCTCGGGATAACTGCACTGGCAGCCGCAAGGTAGTGTCACCCTTTACCTTAGAAAATTTACCAGGGATAAAGGAAAGAAGGGCCAGCTGGGAAGAGGGCACGACCACAGATCTTAACGTACAAATCAAAAACGGATTTCCAAAATTGTATCCCCGGACAGCCTAAATTAATGTGTAGGAGAGAGTCTCTCTCAGTGCCATAGTGCCAAAACATCGGTCAGACACTGATTGTGGCCTCACTCAGGAGAATACTGTAACGGAGGGATATGATTCACGAGGGGGGTGTCTGTTTGCATCAAGGTTGTTTCCAGTGCAGTTGTATCTGAGCAGAGAATGGATTGCAAGGAAAACTTGAGAAGAAAGCCAAGAAGTTGGTGGAATTCTAACCATGGCATGGGGAGGTCCAGATTGGAGGTTCTCAGCTGATCAAGTGGAGGAGTGAACCCATCCCCAGGTCAGATCCTTACCGGACTTGGGAATGGCGGTGATCAGAGAAGAGAGAGATTGTGGGGCTAACGGGGTGTCGCTGTCAAGGCTGTTAAAAGTGCACAGAGGAGGGAGAAGCCAACAGGTGCTGAAACATTTATGAAATCGTGGAGTAAAACCATCTGGTCATGGGGATTTACAGGGAGGAGACACACAAACGACCTCAGCCAGCTCCTCCACTGAGAGAGGCTTATCCAGGGAGGCATTATTGGAGTCAGAGAGAATACGGAGGGCCGTTCCCCAAATGTAATTGCGCAGTTTATCCCACAGTGACACAGGGTCCAAATCCACATATTGGCCCTTTATGTTATACAGATTATGGTAAAATTTGTGGAATGTCCCCACAATGTCAGCAGGGTTTTGAACTACAAGGCCATTGGCATTATGGACATGGGTATATATGACATGGTCGAGTGAGGGTGTAAGTGATGAGCAAAGGGATGACTACATTTCTCAGCGAATTCATAGTAGTGCTTGCAAATCTTATCCCTGGTGTGGATCTATATTTCGTCTACAAAGGAACAAAGTTCCTCTCTTGTATTACGGATCTCAGTATAGGTTGTGCAGTATAGGACTGTTTGTGAGCCACCTTCAAGGAATGGATCGCAGCCGAGCAGCAATCCAGGATGACCTCTTTCGTTTTTTTCAGCTTCGAGCTGTGCTTGATAAACACGCTACGAACCACACACTTTAGGGCTTCCTATTGCACTGGAAGGAGAGTCTGGTCGTGAGCATGATTTAACTCTAAGTCACAGATTGTGGAGCTAATCTGATTTCTACATGCAGTGTCCTTAAGGAGGCTTTCATTTAGGCGCCACATGAAGGGACGCAAGGAGAGACCAGGAATTGATAGGGACAGAAAGACTTGACGTGATCATATCAGAGCTCAGAAGCTGTACAGGCTGCCGGTGACCAGGAGAGCGAGTGGTGGCTCGTGAAAAAGTAGTTGAGGCGTCCATAGGAACCATAAGCTGGGTAATGACAAATGTAGTCTCGTTCCTGAGGGTGCAAAATGCGTCAGATATCTACAAGGCAAAGGCAGTGTATGGCATCTTTGAGTCTACGCAGTTGGGAAAGAAAATTGGAAGCGTAGGGGGGAGCATAGTCAATATACTGTTCCAATAAAGTTAAAGTTGCTCCCCCCAGTACTATTACCACTTCACTAAAATCACAGTTTCCGGAGCAAGGACCCTGGCCTGACCCTAATGTTATTGCGCCAATTTCTGTTCTCCAAGACATCCAGATTCTCAGCAAGGTATTGCAGTTGAAAGGAGTGCATTAGCGCCATGTTCTCCTGCTGGGGCAGTCTATCAGAGAAGGTAGCGGTAGAGGCCTCAATGGTGTCAACCTGAGTTCTCAGGTGTTGAACGTTTGAATGGAGCACAGACAGTTCAGTTTGTAAGACTGCTCCAGGCGAGTCACATAGGCCTCCCATGTTTGTTTTAGTAGGAATAGCGCTGACATGTGTGCTAATGCGGTACAGGAAGTTGTCCAATATGTCCAGTCTAGTCATGTCACCTGGAGTGGATGATTTTCACATTATCAAACCTACCAAAAACAATACCTCTCTAGACCTTATAATTCTCATTAAATTGTACCTGTGTTTTTGACTTTTTATAATCATCAACTACAGTGGTGACATGCATGAGCAATTCCCAGACTCTAGTTCTCATACTGTACAAAGTCCACTCACTTTAAATTCTATGGTTTTATGTATCAGGACATAATAAAAACCAGAAAAATCTTGTCATTAGAAGGTTTTAAAATAAATTCAGCCTCAGATGACCAACAACACAGAACAAATTTCATAGTGTCAATATTTAACAGAAATAAAGCAAAACTTGAAAAGCCATGTGTGAAAAGCTAAGTACAACCCATGAATCGATAGCTGGTAGAACCAACTTTATCAGCAATAATTTTAACCCCCTTCCCACTGGTGGAATTTTTCAATTTTCATTTTTGACTCCCCACTTTAAAAACCCCATAACTATTTATGTTTGTGTTCACAGAGCTATATGAGGGCTTAATGTTTGCGAGGCAAATTGTTCTTCATAATGGTACCATTTAGTATTCTGTAAAATTTACTGGGAAGCTAGAAAGAAATTCAGAATGGAATTTGAGAAAATGTGCAACTTATGGGCTTTGTTTTTATGTTTTAGTACAATTCCATGGATACAATGTATATAGTTTTATTTGCATTTTAAGCCCTTAACAAAAATCCAAAACTTTGAAAAAAATTAAATTTTATTAAATATTTTACGTGAATGGTGATGCATATTGTGTCATAACCATATGGGGAATGTCTATTCTTTTGATCGCTTCTTATTCAAATTTTCATCAGAAGCACTTTTAATTTTATTTTTCCCCGCTATGGATTCACCGTACGGGAAAAATATGTTTATAAGTTTGTGGACTGGGCGTTTTTGGATGTAAGGATTATATTTTTAGACTTTATTTATTACACCCTTTTAGGGATCTTGAACCCCCGAGGGTCTGATCACTAATGCAATGTATTACAATGCTAATGCATTGCCATACATTGCAAAATACCATCATTTGTGGGCATTGATCTTGAGCATTAGTGCCGAGTCTCTGCTGTATAATATAGCAGAGACCTGGCAGCTATGGCAGCCTCTCAGCTCCTGAGCGCCTACCATATTTAAATACCCTACATCCACTGTACTATTATGGCAGATGTTGGGGAAAGGAGTTAAGTAATTTTTTATTTTTTTTTGTATGACTCTGTAATATCATGAAAATTTCACATGTTAATTGAGGACTGTAGTGTCTTAGATATACCTCTTGGGTTTTTTGTCATTTCACTGAGAATTGAACTGTCGGACCTTGGGTTGAATTTTCTGGGACGTCCATGCCTGAGAAGATTGTCAACAATCATGAATGTTTGGAAATGGCCTTATTAGCCTTATGACATTAAAGGGAACTTGTCAGGTCATTTTTTGACCCCGAACTTCAAACTAGCCCCAGCAGTTACTGCATCATGTTCAGTCCTTTACAGTCATGTCCTTCTGTTAGCTTTCTGATCACAAAACCAAAAAAGTTATAACCGTTTAAAAACCAGTTCTGAGTATGCAAATATTTGAGCCTTTCCAAGCCTTCTCCATACTTTCTTCTTCCCATCATTCTGGTACAGGCTGATCTTAGTTTCATCTGTCCAAAGAATGCTTTCCCAAAACTGGGCTGGCTTCTTTAGATTTTTTTTTTTTTTTGGCAAAGTGTAATTTGGCCTTTCTATTTTTAAAGGGGCTCTATCATCAAAATGATGCCCTATGAGCCCCATATATGGCTGAATAGCCTTTAAAAAGGCTATTCAGGCACCGCTAATGGTATTTTAAAAGCCCCCCGTTTTAAACTAAGACCATAAAAACATATATGCAAATTATACTTATCGTGCACGATGGGCAGTTCGTGCACTGGTGGACGTCATCTTTGGTCCCGCCTTCCTCTGCTGTCTTCTTCCAGCGACGTCCTGCCGGGCTCTTGCTTCCCCGCCTCCATCTTCGTTTCATCGTTTTGTTTTCATCCAAATCACGACACGTGCATACGCAGTAGCGCTCCCTCCGGAGCACTACTGCGCACGCTCCGGCTCCATTTTTGTCGTAGTTCTAAGGGGAGCTGAGCATGCTCAGTATGCTCAGTTTCCCTTAAAATTACGTGAGCATACTGCGCATGCACAGTTCGGTCGCGAACTTTTATTGACAAAAATGGCGCCGGAGCGTGTGCAGTAGCACTCCAGTGGGTGCCCTACTGCGCACGCGCGTGATTTGGATGAAATCAGCCAGAAGAAATGAGGATGGAGGCGGGGAAGCAAGAGTCTGGGAGGACGTTGCTGGAAGAAGACACCAGAGGAAGGCGGTCGGAGCTTCACAAACTTTATAAGGTTGGGACTCGCTTTCGGCCAAGACTTTTGTTTGAGACTCCCAAATACCATCTTTATCTCCATTCGAAAACTAAGTCCCTGCAACACTGCCTCTATTCGGCCATTCTCCTTTATTCTGCAGCCTGTCAGACAAACTAATGGCAGACAAGCCTAAGAACCTTTAAAAGGGTATTGCAATGAACCTAATCATATATTTATTTGTAGATAATTAAAATTTTAACGTTTTTGCAAATATAAGTAATTAAAAATTCTGCAGAGTTTAAAAGATTTTCTCTACATATATTGTGGTCAAAAGTTGTTGTCTTGATCGGTTGCCAATAGATACATAAATACAGACACTATCTATGTTCTGGGACTTGTCAAAAACCTAGCCATGATTTTGTTATTGTAGCTGGGCTATCAGACATAGACACTACATGTATCAGAAGCTATCCCGGCCACAATAAGGAAATCATAGCTGATTTTCTGACCTTAGAAAGGCCCTGCATTCATGGTCGTTCTCACTGGCAACCGCTCAAGACAGCAACTTGTCACTGCTAAACATTTAGAGAAAATCTTTACAATTCCACAAAATATTTAATTACTTATATTTGCTAAAATATTTAACTTTTAGTTATCTACAAATTTAAAAATGGTTACGTACATGCGAATACCCCTTTAATAGAAGAGGGTGCAGCTTCCCTTAGCAATGATATAAGATTGCTAGGGATTTGAGCTACTGTAAACTTGTTGCCAGCAAGTATTCAATCACAGCAGTGGTTGCCCAGACGAGACACCCCTGTAAGATCAGGTTCACACATGACATATTTTGTGCTTTTTAGAGGAGCAAATAAACAGAGCCCAGATGTGAACATTTTCCATGAAATCAGACTATAAATGTCTTTCCTCTTAAGAATTTTCCTGACAATCACAGTAATAAATAAATACTTTTTGCTGAGATTGGGGGGGGGGGGGGGCTGGTGGTGCAGTTCTGCACTTCATCATATACTCTCTACTGGAAGTGTGAATGAGGCCACAGAATTAACATGACATGACACACATTTAAAGGAACCCTTCTGCTGTAATACATATCACATAGAAATATACAGTGACATTTATATTCTGAAAGTTCAGAGTGGCCAGGGAACTGGAAACTACTAAAGGTCATACAAGAAAAGTAGAGATTTCGTACATTACATCTGCAAAGAATAATTGGTGTGAGCATGTGCAGATGTCTCCACACTGTAGTTGTTGTCAGTAATATATGGCTCACATAATTGTGGTAATGTCACAAGAATTGAAGTGAGTAAGAAGCATCTAAAAGGACAACTCCATTATAGGGAAAAGGAAGGAGTATTTTAGTAAGATCATAACAGATAAGAAAGATGAGAATTGGTTTAGTCCCTACAAAATATCTGTATGTGTAATCAACCAGGGAAAAAAAGTAATTTTTCCTGGACAACCCCTTTAACATCTACACATTTTTGAAGGATTGAGAGTCGGACTGTACAAAAATAGAGGAGTTGATGGTTTGACCTACCAACTCCACAGCCCTGATAGCTGGAGTGCTACTGGTTACTGACTCCCTGTTTTACAGAAGTAACCAAATCTGGTGGGTGAAAGGCAAAAAGTCGGTCAGTGATTCTGTGTAGAGGACTTGCTGACTTTCCCTCATTCCCCAATGTTTGAACTCACCAGGAGGCTCAGGCTGCAACCCATGTAAAGAAAACAACAGCAAGATGTTGTGTGTTGGCCGAATGGGAGGAACATGGGGACAAGACTGAAGCAAAAGGTTTGAAGTGGTTGTCCAGAAAAAAATAGTTTTCTTTCTTTGAGGTCAGGGAAGGTGAAACAAAAAACATACTCTCCTGTCTCCAATCAGTGGCCTAAGGAAAGGACCTGGGGTTGTTAATCACATATGTGACCTGTGACGTCCCAGGTCCTGTCCTTGGGCAATTGAGGCCGCTCATTGGCCTCAGCAGTCACATACGATGAGGACATCTGCCGGAACAAGCTTTGTGGCACCATGAGACCGGACAGTGCCCTGGGACACCAGAGTGTTGGAGACAGGTGAGTATGTTTTTGTTTAAAGTTTTTTTCCTGGACAACCCCTTTAACATCTACACATTGTCCTGAGGTTAGCTTCAGGTCGACCTTTGTTGTGCCAAATGGTCAGTCTAGGCCTGGTGTTGGGCATCTTCTTGGCTAGAGATTCTGCACTGGCTTACTTAGGTCTCATGAGAACCGTGACATGTACTACCTCCTCCTTTTACACTGTTACCCCCACATAGTGTTCTCCCATCAGTCTAGCAGTTAAAGATTAAAGAATTATATCGAAATCCTGCAGTCAACAAAAATTTGAACGTGTTTACCTGAACACTATATGTGTGTTTCTATGTGCACAAATATATACTGTAAATGTGTGTCAGGTGCACTCTATATGGCACTATGCGTATACGGCTCGGAATGAGCTGAGCTAGCCATACACGCGGGCACTTCCCATTTACTTCAATGAGAGCGCTCGTAGTGAAAAAAGCAGCCCATTCATTTCAATGGGGAGAGCTCGTATGCCAGCTCCCATTGAAATGAATGGGAACTGCTTTATATGCGCTGATTCTGAACGTGTTTTAATGTTCAGAATCAGGCAGCGTATCAGTAGTGTGAACTGACCCTATCTGTGTAAAATTCCAGCTTTGGTATTCCACCCTCTTCTTAAAGATTCTTCCTATTAGATGGGGATACAGTGGCATGAGTCCAGGGACAACATGTGCTTCTTCTTTCCTGTCCATGTCTTTGTGTGTGGATGTAGTGTGTGCATGTGTGTATATTTACAGTGAGTGTGTATTCACATGGAACGTATATAAAAACTGAGAAAAAAATAGATATATTAAAAAATGACTACCAAGAAACATTTTCAAGTATTACTGATGAAATAACTCTGGCTCATATCATTTAGGCTAAGGTCACGTATAGCAAATCACAGAGGAAAAAATGCAGATTGTAAAAATGTACTTGCATTTTTCACTGATTTTCCACTGTGTTTTGCCTCTCCCCATATGTGTCTATAGGAAAAACACTGCATTGTTTTACAGAAACATTAAAGTATAGAACATGTCCTATTTTGTTCGTTTTCATGGACTAATCCATTGCAAGTCAATTGGTCTATTTTTAACGTCCATGAAAATGGATTTACATCTGCTAGATGGGCAGTAGAAAATGATGAGTGGGTTGAGTAAAAATAATAGATCAATGAAGTGCACCAATTTTTTTTCATGATAATTAAAAATGGATGACAAACTGGTGCAAAAGGGACATTTAAAACGGACAAGTGGACAGTAAACTGATGAAAAATAAGCTACATACTGGTGGTAACTGGACATAAAAAACTGACAACTTCATCAATTTTTAGTCTTCATGCACATGATTGTGTTTTTGACAACTAGCACACTGCCCATTCATTTCTATGGCCCCTTTTTGTTCACGTGTTTTCACTTCAATTGAGGTTGTTATACACTGCTCAAAAAAATAAAGGGAACACAAAAACAGCATATGCTAGATCTGAATGAGTGAATGAAATATTCTCATTGAATACTTTGTTCTGTACAAAGTTGAATGTGATGACAACAAAATCACATAAAAAGCATTAATGGAAATCAAATTTATTAACCAATGGAGGCCTGGATTTGGAGTCCCCCCCCAAAAAAAAAAAATTAAAGTGGAAAAACACACTACAGGCTGATCAAACTGATGTCCCAGATGTGCTCAATCGGATTCAGGTCTGGGGAGTGGGCAGTCCAGTCCATAGCTTAAATGCCTTCATTTTGCAGGAACTGCTAACACACTCCAGTCACATAAGGTCTGGCATTGTCCTGCATTAGGAGGAACCCAGGGCCAACCACACCAACATATGGTCTCACAAGGGGTCTGCCTAATGGCAGTCAGGCTACCTCTGGCGAGCACATGGAGGCTACATCACATCGCGACATCACATCGCGGCTACAACTATATGAGTGAGTGAGACTGAGTGGGCGGCGGGGGAGCGCGGAGCGTTGGAAGGTGAGTGTAAGTGTTTTTTTTTATTTTTTTTTGTTTTAAACATTAAGGTGGAACATAATGACACTGGGGCCAGAGATGGAGGGACATGAAACTGTGGGCAGATGAGGGGGGGGGGGGGGGGGGCGGCATGACACTGGGGACAGAGATGGAGGGACAAGAAACTGGGCAGATGAAGGGGGGGGGGACGGCATGACACTAGGGGCAGAGATGGAGGGACATGAAGCTCTGGGCAGAGATGGGGGAACATGAAACTAGGGAACAGATGGGGACATGAAACTGGGGGAAGAGATGGTTGGGACATGAAACTGTGAGCAGATGAAAGGGGGTACGGCTTGACACTGGAGGCAGAGATGGGGGGACATGAAACTAGGGGGCAGAGATGGAGGGGGGACATGAAACTGGGGCAGTTGAAGGGGTTATATGAAACTGGGGAGAGATGGCGGGGGGACATATAATGTACGGGTAACTGTAGGAGGATTATACTGTGTGGGAGTACATGAAAAATAAATGAGAATGGGCGGAGTCAACATAAAAGTTGGCGGAGTATATTTTGTCGCATATTTTGTCCCTCTTGCTAATCTTCAAAAGTTGGGAGGTATGCCTAAAGCCATCAGAAAATACATATTTCTGATGGCTTTAGCCACTGAGAAGCCACGCTACTGTCTGCAGCAGCGCTATTCAGCTGGAACACACGCCGTTATGGACGCGTGTTCCAAACTGAATGGGGTCACCGCAACATGAGGAACTGTATTGCGGGGTCACGGCATTAGGAAGGTTGAGAACCACTGCCCTAGAGTATAATAATTGTTTATAGGTGTCCACGGTGGGACATAATACTGTGTGCAGGGGCCACTATTGGGGATAATACTGTGTGCAGAGGACACTATTGGGGATAATACTGTGTGCAGGGGACACTATGGGGTATAATACTGTGTGCAGGGGACACTATTGGGGATAATACTGTGTGCAGGGGCCACTATGGGGGATAATACTGTGTGCAGGGGACACTATGGGGTATAATACTGTGTGCAGGGGCCACTAATGCACATAATACTGTGTGCAGGGCTTACTAAGGGACATAATAGAGTGCGGAGGAGGGGGTCGGTCGAGGTCTTCGGCGTTGGTGTCTGTTGGGGGGGCCATGTCAAAAGCTCGCCACGGGGCCACGCCATTCCTAGTTACGCCACTGACTGGTATGATTGTATATCTTAGGTAGTATAGTTATATGTATGTATTATTTCATTACATATTTATCTTTATTTTGTCCTGGTGGTTTTTTGTTTGGTTGGATTTATGCAGGGAGTTTTTTTTTCTGTATGTTGTGTCGAGATTAATTGGCGGGACCAATTACTAACTGCTACTGATAAAGCAGATACTACACAAGTGGTTCTCTGACCTACTTTCACAACATTCAGTTGGCTCCCTCCAATGGGGCGCTGCTCCCACTGACTGAGCCAATTACTAGCTGCTACTGATAAGAACAGATACTATACTTGGTCTTAAGAATTATTCTTTTACATAAAAAAGTCAGTTAGTGCTATTAATGGGTTAATAAGTGCACCCAAATACCTTTAGCAGTGTTTTGAGTGATTTCTGGGTTTCCTGGTCTTTTATCCTACAACTACCATGATACATTGCACTTCACTCACACTACCTCTCATGCCTCACAGTCCCTCTCTGTTTCCCTAGCTAGCCCTTCCTAAGTAACTCAGATTAAACCCGCCCCCCCCCATCATACTTACCTGTCTTCCTCTCCTATTCTTGATGTCTGCCAGCCTTCCACGCCTGCATCCAGAAAGAAGGAAGTGATGTTTTGTGCCCTGACAGGAAGACAGGTAAGCATGATGGGGTGTGGGGAATTAATATTGGTGATGTTCCGCTTTTGTTGAGTCAATTCCACAATTGAGTCAATTCCATATATATATAGATATATATATATACAATTAGTCTGAGCCACAGTTGAATCAGTCTGTTAATAGACTCTCCTGTATTGGTACATTCGAAGTCTTATTATAAACTTGCCATAACTGCTCTATCTCAGCCACCTAGCTAGTTGCAGGACGTTAACAGAAGCCAATTCCATATATCATAGCATTACTATGGACACGTATGGATAACCTTACACTAAGCCAACAGTAAGAAGGACTTGAAACTGCCGCTTGACTAGAGCTCGCAGCCCGCAGTGACATCACTACACTACACCGCGGAGAGTCTGACAGGAGCCCCGCCTCCCAGCAATCACCCCGCCCCAATAATGACGTTATGAAAGTCTTCAGCCTTGCGCGGCCAGAACGCTCCTATTGGTCAGTCTTTGTGAGGTGAAGTTGCCATTGGCTCCTGACTCTGCTTTTAGGAATCTGATTGGCCGAGGAAAATCAGTGACTTCCTGCAAGTGCAGCAAAAAGAAAGCGGGGTCGGGCGGAGAGGGATGTGATATATCGGGACCGGAGAAAGCTGTCGTGACAGAGACAGCGGAGCTATCCAGCTAAGGTAGTGTATGTGATGTGTGCGAGTGGCGGGATATGAGCGGTGTCTATAGACCTGCATAGATATACACTACAGTCAGGAATCTGCTGCTACTGTCTAGGACCTGAGTTATTGAAGTGACGAGGACTTGCATGAAGATGGGCAGAATGGACAAGAGTGACATTTTCTGATGACTTCTGCAAGTGATTGTCAATGATGTCAGTAGATGAACTGCAGATGGGATTAGATGTTAGATTCCTTCTTACTAAACTGCTGAGACTGTTATAAGATAAGAAAAGGAGCAATAATCTCCTTACTGATCTCTACTGGTCCCTGTACACACTTGCATCCACTCACTAGGTGCAGCACTGAGCTCAGTGGTATTGCTAGGTGTCATTGGAGGGCAGGATACAAAGAGTGCTGGAACAGGAGAAATCACCACATCTATCTAATCTATCTATCTATCTATCTATCTATCCTGCACATGAGCAGCATCCATTCCCGTTTTCCATAGATAGATAAGTAAACTATGAATTGACAACAAATCTATATGTATCAGGATTTACATCTGAGTACTGGTTATTCACCCCTTCAATAGTTATCATGCATTTAGACACTACTGAACAGAATTGCTATATCTACGCATTGGTCATTTGTAACTTCTTTTGCCTTGGATTGCCATCTGTGATATCTCTAATGCACCATCCTATTATCTTATACACTCCTGCTCGAGGGCTAGTTCACACAGAGTTTTTTTGGCAGCGGTTTTTGACGCGGAATCCTCCTCAAAATCTGCTGCCAAAAACAGCTCCCAATGACTTCAATAGGAGCCGCTCGCTTCTTTTTTCCACTAGTAGCAAACAAAAAGAAGCAACATGCCCCTTCTTCACGCAGATTCCGCAACGGAAGACTCCCATCTGATTAGGCCCATTCATTTGAGCGGAATGCTGCGACGGGATGCCGGTGCACTGCATCGACATGCCGGCGCGGCTAGCCACACGGTATGTTCACACGCGGATTCTGTTTTCCGCCGTGTGAACATACCCTTACAGGGATCACTGGAGTGATCACCCATGCGAGACCTGAACATTACCACACTTTGCCCAAATGATAGTTTTACCAGTCTGTAACCTGCAACACTCTGACTGTTCTTGGAATTCCCATGAAAGTGAATGGAGCATGCTGGGAATTGTAGTTTCACAGCAGCTGGAGTACCAAAGGTTGCAGACCCCTTTGTTAGGTTATTAATGGCAAAATATGTCCACAGTACTCTCACGCTAAGGCCCTCAATCAACTTATGACATATCAGTGGCCAAATGAGTACCATACTAATACCATCAAGTGTCCGAAAATTCATACATAATAGTATCATATAGTGCTGAAGTAATGCTGTCATTTAATGTCCAGATAACCCATAAATAACTCAAGCAATACCCTTTAGACCAGGGGTCCTCAAACTTTTTAAACAGTGGGCCGGAGGCAGAGCAGGTCGCACAGACATCGGGAGTGGTGCTCTCCAATAGGTAAAGTGAAGTGCGCTCCATGGCCTGGCCCGAGCTCCCCAGGAGCTTCATTATAAATGCACGCTTGTTGGCGGGGCCAGACAGAAGTGCTTGGCGAGCCGCATGTGGCCCGCGGGCTGCAGTTTGAGGACCTGCTTTAGACAAAGGTCACACATTCTAGTTGTTTTGTTTGTTTTTTTTTCAATCAAAGTCAGAAGTTACTTTTAAAAGGAATTGGGAAAAGTAAAATATACACTGCTCAAAAAAATAACGGAACACTTAGGGTCCATTCACAATGAGTTTTTTGGCGAGGATATTGACACTGAATTAGTGTCAGAATCCACGTGGAAAAAAAGCTTCGCCATAGAGTTCCATGGGTTACACTAACTTTTTTTTTTTTTTTTTTACGCTAGCGGATTTTTTCCTCTAGCGGAAAAAGGCTTCCTTCAGGTGGATTCCACCTGCAAAAACCAACGCAGTCAATGGGAGGCGGAAAATCAAAGTGTCCAGAGCATGGAGCAGATACCAGGAGACAAGCCCCCCCAGGAGATGTGGATGGGGCTGTAGCGCAAGGAAGGACAGGAGGAGTAGTGCCAGAGCCCTGCAAAATTACCTCTAGCAGGCCACTAACATCCATGTGTCTGCTCAAACTATCAAAAACCTACAACCCAACACTGTTCATGGCGATTGGCATGTGCCAGAGAACTCCAAGATTGGTAGATTTGACATTGGCGCCGAATGCAGGTTCAGAATGAGTATGAGTGACAGACAGGTGATGCCATGGAGAACGTTCTGCTGCCTGCAACATCCTCCAGCATGACTGGTTTGGCAGTGGTTCGGTAATGGTGTGGGGAAGCATTTCTTTGGAGTACCGCACAGCCCTCCATGGACTAGCCAGAGGTACCCTGACTGCCATTAGCTACTGGGATGAGATCCTTAGACCCATTGTGCAGGTGCAGTGCGCCCTGGGTTCCTTCTAATACATGACAATGCTACCGTGTTTGCCCAAAATAGGACACACACCCCAAAAGTAAGGCATGCAGGGGTTTCTGTTGAATTGCCTAATATAAGGCACCCCCCGAAAATAAGGCATGCCTAAAAAATTTTGCAGCCAACTGAACACTGTGCGATGTGCTCGGTGTGCACAGGAAATCCGGCTGCTGCCTCTGCTGTTGTGTCCACTGTCCCTGCTGCTGTAGGATGAGCTCTCCCAGCTCATCCCAGAGGCAGCAGCCGGCGTACAGAAGAGACAGTGAATTGAGGATCGCTAAGCCCCGCCCATGATAGGCCTTCTAAGTCCCGCCCCCGTAGGGTCGCTAAGCCCCGCCCACCACTGCTGGGACGAACAGCAGCACCAGTGCTGCTACGAAGATGGGAAAGGTAAGTATGATTCCCCCCCATACAGTACCTACAACCAGCAGTCATGCTGACTCTCCTCTAAGGACGTGCTGGCATGACTGCTGGTTGTAATAAAGACATCCCCCGAAAATAAGACATATCCTATTTTAGGACGCCAATTTAATATAAGACACTGTCTTATTTTCGGGGAAACACGGTAGGCCTTATGTGGCTGAAGTGTCAGCGTTTCTTGCATAATAAAAGTATTGGTTTTTAACAGACTGTTGTTTTTCTATGTTTTTGTTTTTGCATTAATAGACGTAATGGGTTAATTTTTTGTTCACATGTTCACTCTTAGTGTTGTTTTGTTTTTTTGCACTAATAGATGTAATGGGTTAATTTTTTTTGTACAACCATGTTCACACACTGTTTTTTTTTTTTTCTTTTTTTTTTTTTTTTTTTTTTTTTTAGTTCATTTATTTATTTTCAGATATGCTCCCGTTTCAGAGGGAAATTTCTTGCATATGTCATTTATAACTATGGTTTCTTTCTCAGTTCATGTATGTATCGGTGGTACCTTTAAGTTTAAGGTCACGTGTAAGATCCTATCACCTGTATTTAATTAACAGATAAGTTTTCTGACAGCATATAAACCAACTCTCAGTAACCATCTATAAGCTATGACTAAGGGAATGAAATCTACATTACGAAACGCGTAATCTTGTTTCTGTTTTTATATATGGATCCACTTTTTTGTATGTCTCTTTTTAATCATTTCAAGTAAAAGTTAAATTTTATATTTTTTTTTGCTGGAAAATTGCTTTTTTTTTTTTTTTTTCCAAGCCTTGTCAGTATTGATGCTATGGTTTGGCCTGCCCACTCCCCAGACCTGAATCCAATGGAGCACATCTGGGACATCGTGTCTCATTCCGTCCACCAATGCCATGTTGCACCGCAATCATTCCTGGCTTTGGCAAAAAATAAATAAATAAAAAAATCTGTAACGAAAGAATGAAGCTTTTCTGAAGTGTGTGGCCTCAACCTATAGATAACTCAGATATTATTGCCATTCAGATTTCATATAATAGTACTTGTACCAAAATATCAGTAAAATATATTTGCCTCATGTTCCACCAGGATTAAAAAAAAAAATAATACATGTATCATTGCCTCCTAATTCCAGCACAGTTGTAATTTTTTTTTTCTTGCCCCGACAGTTTCCAAACAAGTGCAGTTAGTTTTGGTGCCTGATATGGTACTTAGGCTCTGTATTGGCAGGGGGTGTGATTCATTGCTCCAATCAGAAGTGGACAGTGTCAGAGCTCAGGATCACATTCCTTGTCTGCTGCTGACTGACACCGCCCTCCTGATAGTACTACAGAGTATATCCGGCACCAAAACTAACAGCACTGATTGCTCCGGAATGGTGGGGGCTAGAGAAAAAAAATTCCAATTGTGTCAGAATCTGCAGAGCAGCACTTATTAAATGATAAAAAGAACTGTACTTGTTGGAGGTGGTGAAAGGTCCTCTATAAATCCATATTGTAAAAACAACTTGGGGTATTCCAGGATTTTAAATGAACGTTTTAACTTGAAAAATACTGACTTGTAATGTGTTAATATAGTGTCTTTGGTCACAATACAGATGGAGAGTTTTTAGTTGTATAGAATCTATTTAAGTTGCATAGAAATCTGATGCAAATGGTCTTCTTACTTCATAGGGATTAGAACGGCATTGGCTTGGGAGGAAGGCCACTATGACCACTGAAACCTTTGTGAAGGATGTGAAGCCTGGGCTTAAAAACCTGAATGTTATCTTCATTGTCCTTGAAACAGGTAAGGCCTGGTCAAGACAGCAGACTGTAGAGAGAAGACCCAGATGACATGTCAGCTCTTCTGACTTGTCTATTGTGGAGAATACTTGTATTACAGTGACTTACGATTCTAAAGCTTGTATTTCATATAGTCGTGTAACCTTCTTCTCTTGGCCTTGCAGGTAGAGTGACCAAGACAAAGGATGGACATGAAGTCAGAACGTGTAAAGTGGCAGACAAGACTGGCAGCATCAATATCTCTGTGTGGGATGATGTGGGGAATTTGATTCAGCCTGGGGACATCATCAGACTTACAAAAGGGTGACCAATTACTTTTTATTTATTTATTTTTTAAACACACTCTTGTCTGTCAGCGAAACTACATCTACCACTCAGATGAGCTTATGTGTGTGGCAGATGTCTCCCCTGACAATTATAGTAAGTAGGTTGCCATTGACCCTCAGGAAAAGACTTGGCGTTTGTTATTGTAATGTCTAAAAGGTTATAAATTAAAGGGGTTGCCCAGTAATATAAATGTATGGCCTATCCATAGGATAGGTCATAAATATTTGATCAGTGGACTTATGGATCAGCTATTTGGAGCCGCTTTGAAGCCTGTACTATACACTGCATGGATACATAATCGGTTTGCTCTATGCTCCATATAGTGGTCAGGTGCTGGTATTGCAGCTCAGCTTCCATTGAGTGCAGTCGGAGCTGATCTGCTGTACCAGCGCCCAACTTCTATACAGGGTCTGAAGCCAACTGCTTTTGGCTCTGTGCAGTATATAGTTCTGGCTGTGGAAGTGGTCCTGAATGGATGATTTGGAATGAAAAGAGGAAAAAAAAAAATCCTTGCCAACTCCTTTAATAAACTGCAGTGCTAGCCAGCTGTCCAGATGAGTAGTGAGGAGGAAGGGGGAAGAGGATGATTTATCATGGTTATTCTGGGAGTGACAAACTTATAGGTTTGTTTCCATGTGTCTAAAAGTGCAAATTAAGATACAGTCTTTAAAGGAGTATTCCCATAACTCTTGTTCTAAAGGCTCTGTACTCTCTTCACTTCCTGGATTTCTCGCACATTGGTGGGCGGGGTTTCACTTGCTCTGCTATGATTCACAGTATGATGCTGATGTGGAAACTGATGTAGCAGAGCTGGATTTGAGTCAGCTTGCATTACATACAGAGGTAACGGTCTCCTTATCTCAGCCCTTATCAGCCAAATTCAATTAAACTGGCTGATAAGTGGAAAAGCTGAAGATAGACCACACAGTAATCCCCGAGCGCTCACCTTCCCCTCCCCTATGAGGAGCTCCGTTGCTTGTCAGCCCCTCCTGAGAGCAGGCAGCAATGTCACTTGACAAATGAGCAGGTAAGCCCAAGGGCCAGTGTCAACAATGAAGTGAATAAATTAAGATAGCGGCCAAACAAAGCAGTTTTGATAAAGCAATGTATTTAGGAAAAGTCTTATATCCACATAAACTAGCACTATAGATAGGATCCTTGTTATGGGACAACCCCTTTAAGGCTGAGGCCCCAAGTTGCAGAAACAACGCTGCTTTTGTTGCAGATTTAGCTGCTTTGTTTTGAGCCAAACCTAGGAGTGGCTACAAAAGGAATGGGGAAATGTATAGAAGCTCTTATGTCTACCATCTGAACAATCCACTCCTGACTTTGGCTCAAAAAAACTGAAACAAAAAAAAGCTGATTTTCCGCAAAGTGGGGTTTCGGCCTAAAGGAATTTTCCAGTTTCTAGTATTGATGGCCTGTCATTAGTCACGGTGTTGCCTTTTAACCCTTTGAACGTACCCTGCTCACGGTTTGAGCAAAGTACGTTGCAGTTTACCCTAAACAGGATGCTTTCAGGGAGACTACAGAGGTGGCAGTCACTGTAAATGGCTCTGACTCTGGAACCACGCTGTTAATCTTGTTTTAAAGCCTATATCATGTCTGTAGCCCACATATCTTTTGGGAGATCGCTGAGTAAAGCGGACGCTGGGTTCACATCAGCGCCTGAACTCCGTTTTCAGGTTTCCGTCTTCAGCTGTATGCGCCGGTGAGCGTTTTATGCGCTCCGCTGCGAAACAGTTTTAGTTAAACCAGACAGAGTACTGCATGTCCAACTCTGCGTCCGATTTAAAAAAAAAATGTTTCGCCGCAGAGCACATAAAACGCTCACCGGCGCACACGGTGCGACACTTTTCAAGCCCATTCAAATGAAACGGAAGCCTGCAGAACGGGTACGGGCGCAGATGTGAATGAGCCCTGAGCTGCATTTACTCAAAGTTTCGCCTTTATTCTCCTGTCCATGTCACTTCAGATAACCCCAGGGGAGGCGGACCATGGACTTCTGCTCATGATATCAACCAGAAAGTATACTTGCTGTTTTTTGGGGGGGTTTTTTTCCCATGTTAACAAAAAACAAACAAAAACCACAGAATTGGTATCTAAACATCTGTAACAACTAGAGATGAGCGAATACTATTCGAAATGCCCGTTTCGAATAGCACGCTCCCATAGGAATGAACGGCTGCATCCATTCATTCCTATGAAAGAGTGCTATTCGAAACGGACATTTCGAATAGTATTCACTCATCTCTAGTAACAACCCCTAAAGTTTATTACACATAATAAACGACATAAACCTAAAAATTCAGATGACAAAATTGATGTTTTATGATCATCTCTCCTCCAGAAAATGTTACTAAATGTCTTAGGCTAAGGCCCCATGGGCCATAATTGCAGCGCTAAAGCGTTGCGGAGAGAACCACTGCGTGATCGCATTGCGGTTCTTTCCGCAGCGCTTTTAAGAAAAAGTTCCGAGTTTTCCTCTGCGGACTTGCTCTTACCATTATATATACGGGAAAGCCGCCAGCGTTTCCGTAGATATAATTAACATGCTGCGATTTGCAAATCGCAGTGTGTTCGCGCTGTGATTTCTTCCGCAAAGTGGGCATAGGATTCATGCGAATCCCATCTCCTTTGCTTGCACTGTAAACCGCCGCGATTTTTCCCACAGCGTCTCCACTGCGGCCAAATCGTGGCGTCTATGTCCTGTGGGGCCCCGGGCTTATAGAGCTGGTATGGCAGATTTTTGGCTCAAATTTCTCCAACATTCTGGCACATTTTCAGCAGTAAATACTCCCCATGCTTATTAACATTAAATTTATTTACTGTGCCATTATTACAGTAGTGTAATGTAATTGGTTACACTTGGCTGTGTGTGCTGAGTAATATACAATGTAAAGTTTGTTTTGTAGCGCACGGTTGCAGAGGTATAGTTATTTACATGTCTGGTGTGATCTTTTCTAATTTCAGGTATGCGTCTCTATTCAAAGGTTGTCTTACGTTATACACAGGGCGGGGAGGTGAGCTGCAGAAGATCGGAGAGTAAGGAACAATAATATTTTTAATTTATTTATTTATTTATTTATTTTTTTATCGCACAGTAATATCCACATATGAAATGTTATGTACTGCTTTTACACACTATGGAGAAGCTGGGACTGAATTTTAACCGACTCACCTGGCACTTCATGGAGTGACCATAAGAGCTTTTTCACCCTTCCATTTTCATCACTGGCAACACAAGCTGCTATACATTTATGGATCATGTACTCACCATGGTTATTTAGTTTTTCATATCCGTGCCATCCATGATTTTCACAGGCCTATAAACTTTAATGGTCATGCATCATCCTCAGAATGGACCAAAATAGAACATGTCGTGTGTGGGGTTGGTTTTTTTTTTTTTTTGTTTGTTTGTTTTTTTTGGGGGGGGGGAAGCTGCATGCACTCATTAAAATCAGTGGGTTTGTATGCAGTCTGTGATTAACATGGATATCGACTAAAATAAACATGTGAATAAACCCTAATGCTAGTTTCACGCTAGCGTTCAGGTTTCCGTTCTTCAGATCCGCTTGGGGACCCAAAAAACTGAAACTCTATGCACTTAAAATGAGGGCCACCTGGCTTCTGCCTGAAATCTGTGGAGAGAAATCTTACTTGCTGGGCTTTTCTCTTTGCATATTTTAAGCAGAATGGGGGACGGAGTCCCTGAAGGGTCACCAAATGTTAGTGTGACTGCAGCCAAACCATAAGGGCTTTTTGCTTAATGTCCAACTAAAGATAAGCCTTAAAGAAATAACAAGGCTCTTAAACATTTACAGAAACCCTGCAGATGTCTTATAAATATGCAGTACCTCTTTATATTTATTTATTCATGTATGGATATACATTCCTCGACATTGGAACTGCAACACAAAGAAAGAAATGTCTTGGAAAGATGGAAATGACAAGATCAATATGTTAATGATATGCAATTGATAACATGAAAACAAATTATTCAAAACCTGTCAATTTATTCAGTGTGAAGTATGAGCGCCATGCACAGAAATGCACACACTTGTATACCTTGGTATGCTAACAATGAGGTTACGAATGTTATGCCACACTGAATGCATTGGATGGATGTCAAGATTGGCTGCTGGCAGCTCCTTTTGCAATTGTGACCAATGACTCCCCAGATGTGCTGCTTGGGGAGAAAACTACGAAAACTCTGCAAGCCATGGCAGAATGTTTGGGGAAACCAGCAACTGAGAGTAGCACAAGCAACATGATGCCTGGTGTTAGCGTAACTGAAATGAAGACTAGAGGGGTCTCGCTACCATACATTGTCACCCCAGATCATTATCATGGGAGTAGGACTGGTGTGATGTTTCTTAGTGAAGACCTGTTTGTGGTGTTTCCCATGAGCAAACTCTGGGTATCATTGCTATTTGAGACAAAAGCAGGACTCCCCGTTGAAGACTTCCATCACAACCTCCATTGAGCCTTCTGTATATCGTGACTGTGGCATGAGGTCAGTTGAACACCTGTAGTTGGATGTTTGCTAGCACAATGTCTTCTGATTGTTTGTGTTGATAGAGGTTCGCTTCCATGCAACTCTTGCTCTTGTTCTAGTCTGTTGTTTTCCCAACCACCAGGACACACAACGTTGAATAGTGTGGTCATCATGATCTAGTGCCTGGTAAACCAAGGTGTCTCAGTTCAAGGGCACTTGATATGATTTTTGAGGTTTCATGTGGCTGCTAAACTTTTTTTTCAGTCTGCCTTTTATGCCCCTCTCACATATCACAGGTTGAAGCTAGGTGATGAAAACTTGATAATTTCCTTGATCTTCCCTTTTTTTTTTTTTTTGTGCATGAACTGATGGCTTGTCCTTCTTGGTCTTTGTGGCACACTGTTGGGAGTTTTTCTGCTTTTCCCTTTTCATGATTCATGTTTTTACGTATTCTTAGATTTTGCATGGTTTATTCTGAAGTGCCTAACTTTAGTGAACCAAACCCTGAATATGTTGCACAGCAATCCCAAAGTAAACAGGTAAGCGGTTTTATTTACCTTAGTGGTATTCTCTACTATTTTTAGGTGTTACTGATATCCTATTTTTTTTTATTTTAGGCGCAGGTAGAGGGCGGTTCAGGAGCAGCTAACCACAACTCCTCCAGCACTGCTACTCCTCCTCCTCCAGGTAAATCAAGAATACTTTTGGGGTTAAAACTCCAATGGGTCATATTTTTAAACTGGTCTATAAGGTAGATTTATAACTCTGGTCTTTGCCCACAGCATCCAATCACAGCACAGGTTGCATTTGATAACTCAAAGCTGTTCTCTGGTTGCTGTGGACAGCTTTCTCTTACATGGCTTTCATTCAGTCCCATTATATATGTTTATCTTGTCTCCAGCTTCAGAACTACCCAATGGTAATGGAAACAACAACCAAGGTAATGCTGTACACCCGGCTCCAGCAACTCCTCACCAGTCAACTGGCCGAATAACACGAAGTCAACCCAACCACTCTCTCCCTGGAGCATCAAACTCTATCAGTAATGGCAAAGAGACACGGCGGACTGGGAAAAGATAGCGGACTAATTAAAATTGGCAACCAAAAACTGTCCTGTGCTCTCGCCTCCATGTTACACTTGGCACCTAGTGTAAATCTGGAGAGAAGCCAGATATTTTTTTGCCCATCTCTCACCAGGAGAGGTCAGGATCTGGGTGATGTTTTAATGAAACCTCCTAGTGCATTATAAAACATATATGTAAATGCAAATGTTCTTACCATGGGAAAGATTGCCGTATCTTTTAGTATTTTCTGTAGTATTCTAACCTGTGCAAGTAGTGCATAAGACGAGCAGTCCTAGGACGTATCAGCAGGTGAGTTATTTGGATCAGAGCAATTGACTTTCACTGCAGTTTCTATCGTTTCATTGCTGTATTGTTGCAGCTGAATGTGCTTATGAGGAGAAGGCTCTGCGATCTCCATGTATTTTGGCATCTGATATTACACTGTTTTAGGGTAGTATTGTTATACCTTTTCTTTAACCTGTATCCTGTTCTTTCATTGGCCTGCATTGCATTTCTTCCTAACGGATCTTTTTATCTCCTCCTGTAGGACATTCTAATATTTCTAATTTTTTTTAACTGTGACAGCAGTTTCTGGTTCTATTGGAAGCTGGTGTTACAGAATGAACAGATACATTAGACATGGGGACTAAACATTGTGTGTACTGAACAGTACCATGGTCGGGTTATTAAGCTAAAATACAAATATTGAAGTGGTTGTCTGGCTCTCTTAAAAATTAGGCTGCATGCTGAAATCCATGTAATTTTTATCTTTTACCAGTCCTTGATGATGTCCCCGATGAGACAGGGCCGGGCAATTAATTGCAAAATAACCAAAATTGAGTCTCCTCAATCAATCTGAATTTTCAATAATTGATTATTTCAGTTTATTTTACATCCATGTCATCCTGTCTCGCACTACCATTAGTTAATGTATATTATCCCCAATCAGAAGTACTGGTATGTGAATGACCATAACAAAACTTCAGTGTCACGTAAAAAGGGGAGTGTCCTAAAATGCTTAATTATGATTTTAATTTGGGTCATAATCTCCATAACGATGACATTACAGTATTTACCTTATTTCTATCATGCAGCCTAATTGGGTTGGACAACCCCCTTTTAATCCCTCTTCCTTGGATACACATTTACCACTACTGTTTCCAGCAGAAGTCTAAAAAAAATTACATTAAAGAGTCCTTCATGTCCAAAATGCCTCCCAAACCAATAATGGTGCCTTTCATAGGAGAAGAAACCTACCTATGTAGTCACAAACTGATGAAGCAATGTAGAGACCTCATCCTTTCATGGGTATTCAGAACGTCCTGCACCAGGGGTCCTGATATGCCTGCAGACATTCTCCAGCTTTCCTCTGGAATTTTGACCCTTTAGCCATTCTTGACCATTTTCAGCCTTTGTCTGCATAACATTTCATTAGTTTGTGGCCACAGTTATTTTCCTGCTATTAAAGGCCTCTCCATGCCACTATTGTTGGTATGGGAGGCATTCTGGCTAAGGCCCCCTGTGGCGTCCTGCAGCAAAAATGCACTGCAGGCAAAACCACTGTGGCAACGCATTGTGATTCTTCCCACAGCATTTTGCACAGAAGGTTTGCAGAGGTTTCCTCTGCGGACTTTCAGCTTCAATTATATCTATAGGGAATCCGCCAGCGTTTACGTAGATATATTTGACATACTGTGATTTCCAAAACCGCAATGGTCTTGGAAATCACTGCGTGTTTGCACCACGTATTTTCTGGCAAAGTAGGTTGGGATTCACTAGAATCCCATCTTCTTTGCTGTGACTGTGAAAGGTCAATTTTTATTTTTTTAAATTTTTGCGGCATTTCCATCGCAGGTGAGCTGCAGTGTTTAACACCACATAGGGCCCCGGCCTTAAACAGTTATTCCTGGCAAGCTGCGGCTTAGATGGGAATGACTGATTCAGAGTTGACCCCAAGGGCGAACAGTACTGCTTTATGCAGTTCCCATAAATTCCATAGAGGGGAATGGGAGTTACAGAAACGGCGTAGCACAGGCGAACTCCCAATTTCTTTTATGGGAGTTACAGGAACAGTTTAGAGCAGGACTACTCGACTATTCCCTTAACTTGAGAGCAATTTGTTGAGATGAAAATAACCCTTTAATGAGAAATTTCCTTTAGTTATTCTAATTCCCAACATACAAATCTAGTTAAGGTGTTTGTGGGCAGATCTGTTTGTGTAACTGAGCCCAGTGGATTGTTCTTGTGGAATTATCAGATCTATTACACGGTCATTCGAAGTCTGATTTTCACCACTGTTAATATAGCAATGGTGCAATGCATGAGCAACCTTTACTACAGTCTTTAGCAAAATCCATGTGAAAGACATTTGGTTTTTGCTTCAGATTTGTCACTAATATTTGAGCCACATGTTTGTATTTTGACCGTTCTAAACTTTTATTACAGTACTACTACTTGACACACTTTTCAGCAGTGGCCCTTCACTTTTACTAATCCAGAAATATGGATTTTATGGCTTATCATTAGGTTAGGTCATGCATATCAGGTCATATGATTGGCTATATGGTGCTACTTCTGGTGCCTGTACTATACCCAACACAGTGCCAGAAGCAATTGGGCCCCATGCCTTGCATTAGTGGTCAGGCGTTGCTACTTCAGCATAGCTCCAATTGACTCCATTGGAGACTAAGCTGAAGTAACATCACCTGGCCAACAGGATCTAGAAGCAGCCCCATACAGCTGATCAGTTTGGGGGTAACTGGGTGTCCCTCAACTATCACATATAGTTAGGACATAAAATCTATATTCGTGGACAACCTATTAAAGTAGGCCTTTGTATCTTCACAGATCTAAAAATCTGAAAAATTGTCTAATCCACACACCACCTTTTTTTTTTTTTTTTTTTTGCAGCATTTTTATGATGTTGTAAAAAAATCGTATTCACATGTATCTGACTGTTCTTTAGTTTGAGGCTTTTCATTGCAGTCCACAGCTAATCTTCTGTGTGTGCACATAGCATTAGGCACTTGGGTTACAATATCTTATTGAATTGCTTCAAGCAAGTTGTCATTCACTTTTTATCCAAACAATTATGGGGGGGGGGGTTCTTAAAAAGGAAAATGATATGGATAACCTCACTGTTCAGTGCCAGTTATGATATATGATAGGTAGTATTAATTTCCACCCGTTTGGTCTACCAATCTGCTGGCATTGGCAGAGTCTGAGTCTGGTTGTGCCAAACTGTGTAGTGATCTGATAAAAAAAAATAGTGCAAATGTTTTTCCTACAACACTATTGATAAGGGTGCCCAATGTTTTTATGTGATCTTGTGATGGTCCTATATGATGTACAGCAAAATGATTGTTAAAGGGAATGTATCACCTATACCTATTACCTGATTTTAGTTAGTAAACCCCCCACAATTTTACATTTTTCTTAATCTGTTTTTGCTTTCTGAATGTAGAGTTCATAATTCTATTCTCTGTGTATTTATGGTGCTGCCATATAGCTGCTGTTACAGCATCTAGAGATTTGCTTTACACATGGGCCATAGGTACAATAATCTAGAGATCTCCACTGATCACTATGGGAGAGTTTGACATGCTTTCTGCTTTCCCTTTGCAGTAAAGGAGAGTAGATGAGCTACAATTGTCAATCATTATGTAAAAAAAATGTTTTGTTTTTTTTTTTGGGGGGGGTGACACATTCCCTTTAAGTGTCTGTGGATTTCCCTGCCTACATTGCTGTGTTCTCATACTGTAGATAGGGATAACATACATGTTCAGCCTGCATTTCCCCCAACCAGAAAACTAGTTTTATTAACTCTTAATCACTTTCAGTAAAGGTTTTTCTAGGTATTTTTTTCACCTCATCTTATATAATGTATTCTTTAGTAAAGCCATATACTGAGGCTCTCCATAAGATGTTGATCTGTACTTGCTGATGTCTTCTGACAATCTGAGGCGTTGATGGTCAATAACCAGAGAGCTACAAGTTGCCTTTCTGTATTATAAAGTAAATGTGCTAATTCTTGTCAATCCCATAATGTCATATGCACTGTGCACTGAATTGTTCTATACACTACGTGGTCCCAAATCCTACTGTGAATAGGAAGGTTAATGCTTTCATATGTGATCTGTTTCCTGAAGCTTTTGTGTTATCCAGCACTGGAATGTTTGGCTGTATTTCTACTGGAACTTCCCATTTCTTTTAACTTGGATGAGTTTACAAGCTATGAATGGGGAATTATCACACAGTTTAATAAAATGGCTTTATTATATTGTTTGACTCTTGTGCAGGTCTGTAGTGGTTGGTCGACAAGGGGTTCAGTAACGTCTATCAGTTCCTTAGACCCCATGCACATGACTTAGTGTCTATCTGAGGTTGGGCTGATTTTGCAGCACAATGTAGTCAGAGGACACTGAGTGACAACCGAGTGTTGTCCAAGTGCAGTCTGTGATGCACTTGCCTCCATGGGGCTTCCGAACTGTTGTGATGAAATATAGTAGAATAACAACTGCTCTAGTTTCATCAGAACAGACCATTGGATGTCCTCCTTGGATAGCACACTCAGACATGTGTATGGAACCTTAGGTTATACTCAAAAGACTGTGTATGGCTGAGGCCCCACGGTGCGGAAACGCAGCTTCTTTTGTTGCAGTTTTTTGAGTCAAACCCAGGAGTGGATTGAGAAGAAGGGAGAAGTATAAGAACTTCCTATATATTCTCCATTCCCTCTGTAGCCATTTTTGGCTTTGGCTCAAAAAAACACAACGAAAGAATCTGTGTTTCCGCACCGTGGAGCCTCAGCCTATAAAGGCTGTGTATGTCTGTTTTGTTTTTTTAATGGACATCTCACAGCAGAATTCAATTCAAGTGAATGGAGGCTATTCACATGACTGTTCTTTTAATAGTCTGTCAAAATAATAGATAATGACCTAATTTTGTTCATTTTAACAGACCCCACTATACACTGATGGTTTGTTTTGTTTTTTTTTTTTGGGGGGGGCTGTTTTAGGGTCCATTCACACAGAGGAAAATGGTGAGGAACTTGGTGTGGAATTTCACTGCTGGAAAAAAAATAAATAAATAAAGCCTCCCATTTGACTTCAGTGGATCCCTTTTTCTGCTAGTATTCCACACCAAATTCCTCACCATTTTCCTCCATGTGGATGGACCCTTACACTTCCTATCATGTCATTCTAGCCTCTTTAAATAGAGTGCAATGTACAACAAAATAAAAATAATAACATTGTGAATTTGATGTGGCTTCCATGCATAACTCTTGTGGAAACTGTGGATTGATTAACCTCAGTCACAGCCTTTATTTTTCCGTTTTCAAGTCTATTTTTGTTTTGTTTGTTTTTAGCACAAAAACTCAGCTGTGTGAACATTCTCTTACAGTAACTCAGAATTACCTAATAGACTACATGACCCTCCTATAATAAGTGACCTCGCTGTCACCTGCTGAATATTACTCAGTTCACTGAGGTTATTATATAACTGCACCTGTTATGTCTCATACCGTGTCAGTATAAAGCTGGAAAGTAAACATTCAAAGGAAATGTAAGCTGAGCTTTACTTAACATGTTGGTGAATCATTTACATAGCAATTCACTACTATAATTTTAACGATTAGTGCCGTGCCCCTATAACTAAAAAGCACATCTGACCCTGCAAAAAATAAAACTAAAATGCCCTATTCATCCCTGTACACAGAAACTTAATGCATGTCAGCATATAGCAACTGTAAGAATTTTTTTTTTTTTTTAAAAAAGGCGTTGAAATGCAAATAAAATCATATATATTTGGTATCTCTAGAATTGTACTGCAATAAACATTTTGGCTGTGCAGTGAATTGTACAGAATAACGGTACCATTCTGAAGAACAATTTGTTTTGCAAACATAAAGTCCTCATAGTTTAGTGAACGTTTAAAAAAAAAAAAAAAAACCCAAAAAAAACAAACCCTATGGCCAAATTGAAAATTGCCTGCAGCAGAAAGGGGTTAAATTACCTAGATGATTTTGACACATGACTACATAAATGGATTAGGGGGTTTAGGTCATTTATTTGGTGGGTTCAGCATTTGATCAGTCCATGTGCTAACTGGCTGCCATTATTGAATGGCATGAGTGATACACATATCACCCGCGTACCAGCCCCCTTACATTTAATGGCTAGGAGCCACAGAACCCGGGCTGCACAGCATGGACAGGAATAGGATCTGTTCCATATTTTGACTGTTGGCCCGCACATATAATCGTGTAATTCATGGTCATATGTATGGGCCCATAGAAATGAATGGGTCAGAGTGCTATATGGGGGGGAGGGAATGGAAGATAGAGCAGCGGCTGGGAGGTTTTCAGTTCTTTCCAACCCCCTATATAAATTTATAGACAAATTCCAATCACAACTATGGGATTAACAGAATATCAGTGACGTGGAGTCTAAATAATTGATGAATATATCACAAATGGTCTGAGCAAAGTACATTGACTATCACCACTGTATCAGTTGCACACAGTATGTAGAACTCTTACATTTCTATATAGCAATAGCTTTGCAGGGTTTTTCACTATGTCGTAGAAACAAGACCTAACGTGCTGATTTGCTGTGTATGTGGTGGCGATGCCTGAAGCTATACAGACAAGTTGTACTGGGTCTCATTGACTCTGCATACCTAAGGATAATAAACCTCAACTGGATTGTGCACTTGGGTATGTGAATAAGTTTCTGGTAAATGAAGGCAAAAATAGCCGTGTCCAGGAAACTGGTTATGCAATACTGTTCAGTGAAACTTCTCCAACTTTAAAGGAATTTATTGGTAAGGACTGTGCTAAATCTCTGAAGAAAGGGATTTATCCAGATGGAATGCAAACCACAAATATGAAAACTGTAGGCGAATTGGATAAACGCTCTCAGATTAGCTCATCTGTACTTTGTTAAATATGTGCAGATCTTTCCATTGTACTCTGTGTTACACTCTTTGCTTTGGCTTTACAAATATTAAAAATACTGACTGTGAATGAGACTTCACCTGTATAAATGTAACTGCAGGAAAACAGGCATTTTCTATGAGCTTTTTGATTGGTTTTAACCATACCCAACTGCACCATCTGAATGCACCCTCCAGGACCTTTCATATGTTGAATTTTTCATTGTATAAGCCAAACCAAGGAAGGGACCTAGAGAGAGACAATATCATGGAAAGACTTGCATCTCTTCTATATTTTGACCAACTCTGGTTTTGATATAAAATAATCCTTTAAGGGCTAGTTCACACGGGGACATGGACGCTGATTTTGACAGCAGATTTTGCGGCCAAATCAGCGTCCATACAATGTCCACACTATGTGAACTGCTCCCGCCACGACCATCGCGGTCGCGGCTTTCACCTCCGCTGTCGGCTCAAATGAATGAGCCGATATGGAGGGCGCTGCGGCTGGGCGGAGCTAGCAGAAAAAAAAAAGCGAGCAGTTCACATAGGGATACATTGTATGGACGCTGATTTGGCCGCGAAATCCGCTGTCAAAATCAGCGTCCATGTCCCCGTGTGAACTAGCCCTAATAGTCCCACCATGGAGAAATTCAGTGTGTTACAGCAGTATAGATGATACAGTAATAGTACAAGAAAGAACACACACAAGCTCAGAATAGCAGATAGAAAAGATACTAGGGGTCGTAGCAACTAAATTAATCCAAAATCCATCTTCATTCAAACAATATCCAACATCGTAAATAATAATCCAAATAATGGTATATAAAGTTACTGAAATTAAATTAAATACATCTGGGCATTTAATATTATTTTGAGGATTTTTTAATATTGTTTTGTTTATTTATGAATTGTGTGTTGTGATTTGATATTATACATGAATTCATTTGTCGCATTGTTATGGTTATTAGAGATGAGCGAATACTATTCGAAACGGCCGTTTTGAATAGCACGCACCCATAGGAATGAATGGAAGCAGCCGGCACGCAGACTTTGCTGGCGGCTTAACCCCCTGCGAGACTGCTGCGTCCATTCATTCCTATGGTTGCGTGCTATTCGAAACTGGAGTTTTGAATAGTATTTGCTCATCTCTAATATGGATTACTACTTCTGGGGAGTGATAGACATAATGCTGTTATATCTGAACATACTAGCATTGGATTGATCTGTCCTTGTCATGTCTACGTAAAAACAATAGTATTTTTGGACACTCCTGGTTACTACATTGTTCCAGAATTTTTTTTTAAAGGGATTCTATCATTAGCCAACCCTTTTTAAATTAAATACACATAGGAATAGTCTTAAGAAAGGCTATTCTTCTCTTACCTTTATTCTGATCCATGCCGCTGTTCCTGAGCAACATCTTTCTTCCTTATGCAAATGAGTTTTCTCGCAGCACAGAGGCCGTTGCTGGAGACTTTTCAAGCAGCACTAGGTACACCCCCATTGCTGTTTGAGCGCAGGGGACACCTCCAGTGCTGCGAGAACTCATTTGCATATGGAAGAAAGAAGATATTTCTCTGGAACGGCGGCATGGATCAAAATAATATTCCTACGTGTATTTAGTTTAAAAAGGGTATTCTAATGATAGACTCCCTTTAATTGTATTTTTCTGCAAAATTATAGATCATGATTCGGTTGATTTCTTTTGATACTGGGTATTGATTAAATACATATGTGTTTTAGATAATTTTGATGTTTTGGGAATATTTATTGGTTTTCTGATGTTTAAACGTGGCCTGCAATACACTTAGCCAAAGGGTTGAACTTTGACTTTTTATCCTTTAAGATAAGATAATCCTTTAATAGTCCCACCATTGGGAAATTCAGTGTGTTACAGCAGCATGGATAATACAATTATTATAATTTAATATTTATCCTCTAATATTTTTTGTGGTGTGAGGCCTTCACGTTGTCAGATCAGGTTGCAAGTATGTGCGTATTTTCTGGTCAGAAAGCTGTCCTGTTATTACCACTGTCGACCTTTGTACCCAGTAACACTTACGTTTTATTTGTTACCTAAAGAGGCCGGAAGGGATCTCATCTCCAGCATGTGGCAGCAGAGTCTCGCTGCTGACCCCACTGCTCTGTCACTTCCTGCCAATAATATTGACCCTTTGTAATGTGGATATTTCTTCACACCTGCACATGAACAAGTTCCAGGTAGCGTCAGGTGGATGATGTCCTGCAACGCTCCAAAAGTAGTCTTCATTATTCTATTGGATTTGCCTGTGTAAGAAGCCAATGCAGCACAAGTCTAGAGGGTTTTACAGCAGATTTCTGCCATAAAAAGGTAAATAAACCGTAAGGGAGTGGGATTTCTTGGGTTTACCAGAGGAAATTATTCTTATGGGACACTTGCTATCTATACAGAACATGTACATGTCCACTTTTATCTATGTTATAGACTTTGTTACTCTTGCACACTTGGGGCATATTACGAGGGTTGTCCAGTTCATATATATTGATGATCTATCCTCAGGATACAAGATTAGGGGTGGTCCAATACCCAGGAACCCTGCTGATCGTACCTTGACCGTCTTTACTTCTCATTCCTTGTGTTTCATAGTGGGTGTTCAATGTAATTACAGCTTAAATTTTTTCACCTGTATGGGACAAGGTTGTAATTGCATTGCATGGTCACTGCCGCAAGCTCCAAGGCACTTCCAAACAGCTGAGCAGCAGGGGTCCCGGATGCTAGACCCCCACTGCAGTGCATAGGTCACTAATGTAGAAAGAACTTGATCTATAAGGTTATTTAGGAACAACCACACATAAGCTGATGCCACATGATGTACTTAGAAGTCAGAGGACGGGTGGCCATAGTATGGAGTGTGACTTCAACCACGTGTGGTACATTGTGTGGGAGCTGAAAAAGCAGCAAGAAATTGGCTACTGATAAGGAGGGGCTGTCAACTATGTCAGAGCCTGTAGCCAAGATGGCTCATGGCTTTTGCTTGAACTTTGTGTATAGGAGAGGCTACCGCGATCACATACTGTTCTGCGTGATGTTGTTTGTCGGGTTGCACCAACCGCTTTTATATGATGTCCAACACGTCAAGTAGAATTACCATAACCATATTCATATGACACTAGAACCTCTATATAAGTATTACACTTTAACCTGAGATACAGCATACCATGCATTTCTTGACAGTACCTTCTGCTATATACACCCTATTTTACCCATCTTTTGGTGTCTCTTGCACTTCTCTTACTGGCAGGAGAAGGGTATTTTACCTAAGGTTGGATTCACACCGGGTTTTTTGGGCTGGATTTTGATGCGGAATCCGTGTCAGAATCCGACTCCAAAAAAACGTCTCCCATAGACTTCAATGGGAGCCATTCACTTCTTTTTTCCATTAGCGGTTTTGTGCTGCTTGTGGAAAAAAGAAGCGACCTGACTTTTCTTGCCGCAGATTCCGCGGAGCAAATACTCCCTCCTGACTACGCCCATACATTTGGGCCTAATCCGGAGTGGAATGCCGCGACTGGATGCCGGTGCACTGCATCTGCATCCAGTTGTGGCTAGCCGTTTTTTTTTTTTTTTGGACTGGATTCTGAAACTGCCTCTGCATCAAAATCCGGCCCAAAAATCCCAGTGTGAACCCAGCCTAAGTGAGTCTTACTGGTGCACTCACCTGTAGTTTTATTACCTAGCTACAGATTGTTTTCTTGCACCGGCATCCAGTCGTAGCTACCTTTTATGGTGTGAACTTACCCTTGGGATAAACCGTCAATATTACAAACTGGATAATCCCTTTAATTCTTCCAAACACTGAATTATATGTCCTGCACAATTTTGGACTTCTTTTTGGTAATCTAATCTAATGTACAACCTGGAGTATTTCCAGTCACGGGATGGGCTGAAATTTAAACTTTTTAATTAATCTTTTGAAATTACTAAATATTAACATTCATATGTAAGTAAGACTAGGTTCACACTAAGCTTTTTTTCATATCAATAACTGCATGCTTTTTATTGCAGTAATGAGTAGCACTTTATAATGCACTTCATCTGAGTCGCACATTTTGTTGGCCTGCCAGTCAACCAGAGACCTCACTGCAATGAGAAAACCATGCAGTTCTTTTTAGGGTCTGTTTACATGTTCAGGTTTTCAGATGCCATTTTTGAAGCCCAAACCAGGTGTGGATCACAAAGGGAGTGACGTATGTAGGACAGGTGCTACTTCTCCACTTTTTCAATCCACTCCTGGTTTTAGCTTCAAAAACTGCATCTAAAAAAACCCCTAAATGTGTAAATATACCCTACAGATGGTGTGTGTGAACCAGCCTGCAAGTCAGAATTCTTGACCCATCCCCCATCCAAGGCTAAATCTGTATTGTAATGGCCAAGTGTAGGTGTGGAAAAACAAACAGCTTAACTGTGGGCTAAACTGGGATATGTAGGAGCCTTTGTGTGCCAACAAGATCAACAGAAACACCGAAAAAGGTGCAGAAAGTAGAGGACTCGCAACTGGTAAGTGTAACGCAACAATCTGGCCTACTGCTCGGATGGCTTGTTTTCTACCATTGATAATGGGTCAGGATCACATTACTGCAGGGCAAGGAAAGGTTCATTCCTGATTTTATATATACGTCCGAAAATGGGGGAATGATTAGATTTTTATCATTATTTAGAATTTCTGTAATGCTATGTTTAATCCATAGTGGCCTGTAGATGCCTTGGGGAAAATGTAGTAGTATGTCTTTTTGCTTATAGTTGTTTTTGTTTTGTTTTTTTGTTTTTTTAATGTAGTTTTTTTTTGTTCATTTTTGTGTTAATAATATAATGGAGGCAATGCCAGACTTTACCTAACTATTATAATCTGTGTGTATGTAGACAGATATTAGCATGACACATGCCCTAATCCTGAACACTGTCACTAGGGACCTCCCCTCCCCGGGCGTGAGGTGTTGGAATGGCTTCCTGCTGATTGTGCGGAAGGAGGGGGGGGGGCTTACTTCAGCTCTCAGTGGCGGATCCAGGGTTTGCGGGGCCCTGGGCAATTGACTTTGGCGGGGCCCTACGCGCAGCAAATTAGGCCCCGCCCACTTTTATGTTGACTCCGCCCACTCATTAATTTTTCATGTGATTCCACACAGTATAATCCTCCTACAGTCACCCGTAAATTATATGTCCCCCCCTCCATCTCTCCCCATTTTCATATACACCCTTCATCTACCCCTAGTTTCATGTCCCCCCCTCTATCTCTGTCCTTAGTTTCATGCCATTCTCCCCCTTTATCTGCCCACAGTTTCATGTCCCCCCCGTCTCTGCCCCAGTGTCATGCCGGTCTCTCCCCTTCATCTGCCCCAGTGTCATGCCGTTCTCCCCCCCTTCATCTGCCCCAGTGTCATGCCGTTCTCCCCCCCTTCATCTGCCCCAGTGTCATGCCGTTCTCCCCCCCTTCATCTGCCCCAGTGTCATGCCGTTCTCCCCCCCTTCATCTGCCCCAGTGTCATGCCGTTCTCCCCCCCTTCATCTGCCCCAGTGTCATGCCACCCCCCCCCCTTCATCTGCCTCAGTGTCATGCCGTTCTCTCCCCCTTCATTTGCCCCAGTGTCATGCCGTTCTTGCCCCTTCATCTGCCTCAGTGTCATGCCGTTCTCCCCCCCTTCATCTGCCCCAGTGTCATGCCGTTCTCCCCCTCCATCTGCCCCAGTGTCATGCCGTTCTCCCCCCTCCATCTGCCCCAGTGTCATGCCGTTCTCCCCCCTCTATCTGCCCCAGTGTCATGCCGTTCTCCCCCCTTCATCTGCCCCAGTGTCATGCCGTTCTCCCCCCTTCATCTGCCCCAGTGTCATGCCGTTCTGCCCCAGTGTCATGCCGTTCTCCCCCCCTCCATCTGCCCCAGTGTCATGCTATTCTCCCCCCTTCATCTGCCCCAGTGTCATGCCGTTCTCCCCCCCTTCATCTGCCCCAGTGTCATGCCGTTCTCCCCCCTCCATCTGCCCCAGTGTCATGCCGTTCTCCCCCCTCCATCTGCCCCAGTGTCATGCCGTTCTCCCCCCCTTCATCTGCCCCAGTGTCATGCCGTTCTCCCCCCCTTCATCTGCCCCAGTGTCATGCCGTTCTCCCCCCCTTCATCTGCCCCAGTGTCATGCCGTTCTCCCCCCCTTCATCTGCCCCAGTGTCATGCCGTTCTCCCCCCCTTCATCTGCCCCAGTGTCATGTTGTTCTCCCCCCCTCCATCTGCCCCAGTGTCATGCTGTTCTCCCCTCCTCCATCTGCCCCAGTTTCATGCCGTTCCCCCCCCTCCCCTTCATCTGCCCCAGTGTCATGCTGTTCCCCCCTCCCCTTCATTTGCCCCCCAGTTTCTTTGGGCCCCCTCCATCTTTGTCCCCAGTTTCATGCCGTTCTCTCCCCACCCCCTTCATCTTCCCCAGTGTCATGCCGTTCCCCCCCTCCCCTTCATTTGCCCCCCAGTTTCATGGGCCCCCTTCATTATGTTCCACCTTAATATTAAATACAAAACAAACACTTACACTCACCTTCCATCACTCACCTTCCATCGTTCCCCCGACGCTCCTCTCTCACTCCAGTGCAGTCACATACGCGATGCAGGAGCTGTGACCTCAGCTCCTGCTTAGCTGCGGCCTGGCTTGCGTGTGTAGGCATGATGTGGTGACGTCATCGCGCCTACACACGCAAGCTGGGCCGGAGCTTTAAAGCAGGAGCTGATCTCACAGCTCCTGCTTTAATCCCGTATGTATTCCAGCTCATCGGCGGACGGACGCCGATGAGCTGGAATCGTGACAGGCAAGTTGCCCGACTTTGCCGAGACGGACCAGGACCATTTTGTTAGGGCCGGGCCGCGGGGCCCCGCTAAGCGCGGGGCCCCGGGCGGTTGCCCGGCTCGCCCGGCCCTGGATCCGCCCCTGTCAGCGCTTATAAATGGTTGCTCTCATTGCTGTATCTCCAATAGAATTGTGAGAAACAGGAGCCTTTTTTGTGGTCACCTGTTCAGTAAATGTGAGTGACTATAGCTGGCCAGAGACATGCACAATGTAGAAAATTAAACAAAAAAAAAAAAACCACTTGATCTACTTTTCACAGATGTGAAAAGCGGGTTACCCATGGACAGCACACTACTCCTAAATCAACAGTGTAGGGTGTGAATGAGGCCAAACACTCGATCACTTGCTCAGGTCACATCATTAATGACATTCAGGTGTGTAGATAAAAGCTCTTAGGAAAAGCCATGAGGCCGGGATCCCACGGGTCAGAAATGCCGTGATTTGTCTCCGGCAGCAACGCCGCTGGAAAAATTGCGGCGTTTTACAGTAATTGCAAAGTGGATGGGATTCATGCGATCCTATGCCCTCTTTGCAGTAAAAATGGCAGCGCAGACACACTGTGATTTCCAAAACCGTCACGGTTTTGGAAATCGTAACATGTCAATTAAATCTACGTAAATGTTTTGCGGATCGTCCCGTGGGGCCTTAGCCTAATGAGGTTTTCCTTCACCCAGGGCAAAGGTTCAATTCACTGCCCTTACTATGTATCTAAATACATAAAAGTCACCCAGCTACGCGCCGCTGCCAACCAGTACCTGCCTCCTACACCGATGCCCATAGATCCAATGGTAGAAGGGTTCAACTTCAGCCTCACATGTGCATTTTGTCACTGCATGAATCAATTGAGCTGTGTGAGAGTTTGTTCTTTGTGGTATGACTTTTAGTTTTTATTAGTGCTATATTTTTTTCATTCTGCCTCTCAAAAATAGCAATTTTACTTTAGTGTAGCAACTGTATTAAATTTATAAATTTTATTACATTTATTGGTGATACCAAATATGTCTGTTTTATATTTCTCCCTTTTTTTATGTAGAGTGTGAGCCCCATATAGGGATCACAATGTACTTTTTTTTTTTTCCTCTCAGTATATCCTTGTAGAATGGGAGGAAATCCACGCAAACACAGGGAGAACATACAAACTCCTTGCAGATGTTCCTGGCGGGATTCGAACCCAGGACTCCAGTGCTGCAAGGCTGCAGTGATAACAACTGAGCCACCGTGTTGCCCCTATAATTCTCCCTTTTTCCTAATAAAACTGACCTGTGCAATAAATAATAATTTTCATATTTACTTTTTCAAAACTTTTAATTTTTTTTTTTCATGCCAGCAGGAGACATGAACATGCAATATCATAATGCACTGTATAACTGCTGTATGACAGTACATTATAACTATCCGGTAGATAGACCGGCTCCCTAGCTCTCTACTCACTGATCCGCTACAGTTGCAAATACTAAATAAGTTTACATACTTAGGAGTGATTGTGACCCCCAGACAATGTGGTTTTGTATCTTGACCCCCTTTTACTACACTTGTGGTCTAAAATAAAAAAAAAAAACATGGTACAAACTGCCTATGTCTGTGGTGGGTTGTGGCAATTCTATTAACATTTTAATGCCACGGGAACTTTCCCTATTAAATAACTTACCTGTGTGGATTCCCATCGCATATTTCCATAAAGTATATTCTTATTCATATTTATTTTAGAATTAAACTTCTTTGGAAAGAGCAAAATACCAGGATAAAGCTTGAAATGCTACAAGGCAAAAAAGGCAGGTTGGTTAGCCATCCCCAGCGCCTGGAGCAATTGTCATAGAACTTTGAGGGGGGAAATGGCGGGGGTCTAGCACCCGGCAAGTACTTTGGAAGCAAAAGTGACCTGGGTTCCTGCTACAGTCCGCTAGGTGAATATAGCTGGCATAGAAAGTGGGGAAAGAGGAGCCTATGAGCAACCTGGCTTAGGGGTCCAGTCACAGTTGAGGCTTCTGCGACCCCTATAACTATATCTCTGATAACATTTGTGAGGACCAAATTGTGCTCTTTGGCGGTGCTGAAGGCAGTTTCACTTCCTGCCACTCAAAGTACAGCCCTTGTACTCTATGGCCTGACATCTTGTAGTCAGACTGAACAGGAAAGCTTCTGTGTAGAAGGGAGTTTTTCATGCCATTTATGGAGAAGTGTAGCAAGGGGTTGAGCACGGGGGAGCAAACACAACCAAGTGGACCCCCAACTCAAGTTTACCAGGGTAGATACAGAGATTACACAGAGCCCTGCAAACCATTTAGGTATACAATATTGTCTATAATACAATAGTGACTATAGGTGATGTCTGTAATTGTTCACTTTTCTTATCTCTTCCATCTGGACCACTTCTTCCAGCGGTGACTTGTCTCTGTAAAGTGTGCAACACAGATATCTTTGGCTCCTCACTTTTCAATGCACCTGACCTACCCTGTTTATGACTACAGAAAGTCTCCGTCCTGCTGTTACGTCCAATTATAAAATATAATACCCGCAAATGCATTTTTAAATAAATAATCTCCCTGTGTACTCCTGAGGGAGTACAGCATGACATCTGCCTGTGACAAGAAGCAGACATTTTTTATTTTTTTTTTATCAAGTTTTATTGAACGTTTTTGAAAAATTATACAATATAGAAAAATTGCTTATGAACAGCAGTGAGTAAAGTTCAATCATTAAAATATACAGAGAAATAATAAGTGAATACAAACACCTGCAAGAAAACGTCTGATATTAGAGCTGTAATAAACAATCAACAGGTCTAGAGCTAACAAACAGGTGGTACAGTTTGGATAGGGGAATAGGAATATTAGAGGGGGAGGAGGGGGGGGGGAGGTAGAAGTAAATGTAGAGATGTAGAAAGAAGACGGGAACTGGGAAGCGAAAGAATTGAATTGTCATGGTCGGGGAGTAGCAGGTAGTGAAGACTAGCTAGTGGTCAGCAGGTCATCTTATCGTAGTAAACCTGTGAGCCACGAAAGCGGATCCAAGGGGCCCAGATCTTGTTATACCGGTCGTGGGAGAATCTATTCCAGTTCAACAGTTCCTCAAATCTCGATATTTGGTCAACCTTAGTCAGCCACTCAGAGAAAGGTACGGGCGCAGTCTGGGATAAGAGATTTAGCAGCTTCAATTAGGTGGGTCACCAGATTACAATTTGACGGTGTGAAATTTTTCTGGGGAACAGACAGAAATATTAAAGACGGTGTCAGCGTGATCTGCTCCTTGGTGACGAGCCTGAGTACTGAGAAGCAGACATCTTGTCTGTGGTCATAGTGTCATGTAAACCACAAGCCTGAAGTGGCTTGCAGTTTACATGCTAGCATTGCAGGATGCATTTTATCTATATTTGTGTCCTGAACACACCAATATAGTTAAAAGTACAGTATGTTCTTATGGTGACCCCCAGGATGGGCCCCACAGTATCAGTGGGCCCAGGGTCACCGCCCACCCTTTACCTCCGCTAGCTATGCCTCTTCTTTTATGTCTTTTGTCTGGACTTCCAGTGTGACCATTTTGGCCTTCTATCAGGGCAGAGGCAATCATGGGATTGTCTTTGAGGTAGGACCTGTGTGAGCAGTGACACTGCTGTGTGTTGTGACAGGACCACTACCCTCACACTGTTACACAGCATTGAGAAACTGATGCTAACTTGTGCTGTGTCTGTGAAACTGCTATTAACTACTATTGTGCCAAACAACTACTTCAGCAAAGTACTAGTGATAACAAGACATGCTATAGTGTGAGTGCTTTCTCCACACATCTTCAAAGCAACACAATAGCAGAAACCTGGCTAAGGCTCAGTTCACATGTGCGTTCAGGGATTCCGTTCTCCTCTAGTCTGAGCTATAATTCAATATAACAGTGAGCTGCAGTCTGTGTAGATAGTCCAAGATAGATTTTATCTAGGACGGGAATGAAGAAATAGAAGAGCCCAATAAATGAAGGAAGAAGCATTTTCCCTGAAGGTATATTACATATTTTCTTATATTCGTTCTATTGCTTTATGTGTAGTTTGTTGAAAAGTTTCTGTCCATTCTTAAAAGGTGATCTAATAAATAAACCGTGGTACATTTTTGGGTCAAACAAGGTGGAATTTTCCAACATGGGATTTCCGCAAAATCTAAAGTATGGTCATTGTTATAAATGGAACTTTCCTGCTACATGTCAATTGTGTTTTGAAAATACGATGCAGGGACACAGATTTAGGGGTGTAACGGGAACAGTTGCTATTGGGGCCTCCAAAGGATCCTTTGCCCCGTAAAATATATATCTATTCTAAAGGGCACAGATTTTTTCATTGGGGTGCAGAAGCTTCAATTTACACCTTTGATCCCATGTGCTCTAATTTACTAAGGATTTGCAGTGGGGGAACACCAACACCACAAATCTGCCAGAATGTTGCCGTACCTGAATTCTCCTTTCTAGGTTATCTGTATTCAGCTGATTGATGCCATACCAGCCATTCCAGTCCCCCAGGGATCAGATGTTACCTCTGGAAAAAGTTGCAGTCAGGCTTACATCTGTATGGCAATATATGGAGGCTGCTCCAATGATCGGGATGACCAGAGAGGTGGCCTCCGACACTTAGTGGTTCTCTATGGTAACTTATAGAGGAGTCACTAATAGGACTTCGAGTACAGAGAGATCTGTCCCACTCCTTTAAGGCTTATTTACACAAGGTAATTATCATTACAATAGATTTACATAGAATTGACAAACATTTGTAATTCGCTTTTCTCACACTCAACTCAAAGCACAGGGAGCTTTGTGGAGTTAGTGTTTACCATATAGGTGCTCATCCCAAACACCCACAAGGGTCAATTGGTATACAGGGAGCCAATTTACCAATCAGTATATTTTTGGTATGTGGGAGGAAATTTACATAAGAATAACACAGCTTTTCATGAATATTGAGCTGCAATGCAGAATAAGAAAGGCATCTATGGAAAGTGTAGAAGCCGCTCTACAAGGTACTGTCATTAGTTTGGTACTGATTTTCCTGCTGACAGACTCCCTTTATTATTATGTAATGACAAGAGCAGTTCCTTAGTGTTACCAGTAGGTGGCAGACGTTGAAAGCTTCAGATCATTGTACATTGCTGTATAGGCTCAGCGTCAATCATTTGTGTTATATACATGGAAATACAGTGGCTTAAAGATTTTATGTAACTTACAAGAAATGTATTGTTTCATACTATTTTCCAATTAATAAGATGTTTCATGTGTCTGAAGTGTTTCACTAGAATCTTTAAGGGGTCACTGAAGTTTTGTCTCCCCACTATTATCATTCAGTTGCCACAGCCTGATGTTACATTGCTTTCTCGCAGTAGATGTTACGTTGCTTTCTCGCAGCAGAACATCGCAGCTTATTTATACCAGTGATTTTGAGTATATCATTGGAAAGATTTCCAACCAGCCATAAACTGAAGTACAGGTCATAAAAATAGTGGACTTTTGTCCTGTGTCTGTAGTAATAATAAAAAGTTGGATCTGTGAAGTTTTTGTAGCTGGTTATGCGGAGTATAAGTATCATTATTCTGCAGTTCATGCCAAGTTGTGTTTATATCTATTCACTTTACACTTCTAGATTATAGACTGTAATGCACTGGGTGTGGCGTAGGCCCGAGGTGCGACTATACTGGTTATTCCTGTGACCGGTGTCTATGTAGTGCACTTATCTTTATACTTTATCCCACATATGGGGTTAAGTCTTCAGTGCAGGAAACCACCAGGATGGTAGCTCAGGGGTGATAGCAGTTTAGTGACCGCTGACCCATATGTGTCTAGAGAAAGGAAGGAACAGGCAGGGCGACTTCTTTCATGACTGTACAATTGCATTGGTCAGAGCAGGCTGAACAGGATCAGATACAGGTATACAGACAGAGGGAAAAAAACTAAAAAAAACAGCAGACTTCGTGTTCTAGAAAGTTCAGGTATGGCCCAATGGGACTATAGATATAAGTCCAACATGGTGATACAATATCCAAGCTTTAAAGAAGAATCACATTAAAGGCTGCCTTCACACGGAGTAACGTCAGGCTGAATTTGTGCTTATTTTTACAGGCGTAGAAAAAAAAAACGTTGCGTTTACGTGGCTTTTTTTTTACTATGAGCGTATACGCGGCGTTTCTTGCTCGCGTAAATGCAACGTTTTTTTTCTACGCCTGTAAAAATAAGCACAAATTCAGCCCGATGTTACTCCGTGTGAAGGCAGCCAAAAACACATTGGGGTGCACATCCATAAAATCCAGAAAAAAATAACACCCCGTTTTCTGGGGGCTCCACTCCTATTTTTAATGTGATTCTCCAATAAAGCTTGGATATTTTAACAAGATCCTGGTGCTGGAGTTCTACCTATCACTAAAGGATTATCTAATCTTATTGTATGACTACTACTTACCTGGGAACTTACCTGGTGATTCCTCCTTCTCTGGACTGATCGATCACTGGGATGGCTACACCTCCCGTTTTCTACAAGGTGATGAGGTAATATACCTTTATACCTTTGTCTGTCTTCCAGTGGGGGGTACACATGCCTTAAATAGACCAAGGGTGCAGGGGATTGGCCGGGGACAACTTACCGGGTGTTCACAAAGAAGCATTTTGCCGTGTATTTTGCCAAAATGAGCGTACATTTACTCCGTGTGCACGGGCCCTTATTTTTCCCATTGGTTTGTAAATTTTGGCACTCTATCGGCCTCCCACCACAATAAAATGGAGTTTGGTATTCTCGGTTAGTGCATGGAGCCTGCCAACCATAACTTATATCTGACACAAAATATTTGAGAATATTATAATTAATTATTTCTTGTTCCAGCAGAGACGTTTGATCTTGATTTTGATGCTTTTTATATCTTACTAAAACATCCTGTCCAATGAATGACTTTCTGAAATGTGTTTAGGAAGGAGGGGGATGGGTATTGAAACAAGTTCTATCACATTCCTGGACACACTGGGAGAGTGACCATTTGTCCCCATGTACCCTTAGCATTGGTATGTATTTTGATTTGATGCTTTTACTGTATTTTAGCTACTGTATTCATGTTATGACCATTTGTAAAGAGCTTTGCAATCTGTAAGTGTATATGTGCACAAATAGTGTATGTTTGTCTTCACAGATGCTGCTCTACAAGGCCTGGATCTTGCTATTCGGCCTGTTCACTTCCTATCCTTTATGTGCATGCCTAGAAAGAGAAAATGTCACTTCAAGCGAAAACCAACCAATGTACAAAGCTCTGCGGGTTAGAAAAACTGAATTTAAGGAGAATGGATCCTATCTGGAAGAGGCTGAGAAAGAACAAGGATATTATCTCAAGCAGCTGTTTCATCTGTATGGAGAGAATGATACCTTAACTTATGAAGGACTTACTTTACTGCTGAAAAACCTGGGACTTGGTAAAGTGCAGGTGAATGTTTAAATTATGGTAATATTATTAAGAAATTCTGTTTACCTGTATTCCCAATTATCAAAACTAAACAAATAATCTTGTAGGACATTGGAATTTTTTTTACTCCCTCTGATTTTGTTGGTCTCCTGATAAGGGTTAATGTTTATGGGACAAGGTAGTTAGTGACCAAATGGTCTTTTTCCAGACAGATGGATCAAAGACAATATGTCATGTGAATTGCCATTAGTTTGCATCACCTTTACTTGGACTGGTGCAAACTGCATAGAGAAAGAACGCTCTTACAGTTCTATTATGTCATAAGTATATCCCCTGATATATGGCAGCTAGCTGACCAGTGAGAATTATTACAATTACAGGAGTGATTCTCACTGCCCCGTACATACAAGGCAATGACTATAAATAAGTGGTCTTGCTCAATTTAAAGTGCCCATAGGTCCAGGTTCACACATTATCTATTAGTTACTCAATTACCTTGCCATGTCCCTGCGTTATCTAGTTTAAGGCAGGATAGGTGCCCTGATAAGGGCAACCAATGCCAAAACTTGTACTTTCTGACCCAGACTTTGCCCTAACAAGAAAAGATAGAGACAAAATATGTTAATCCATTTTAACAGGATGTTGTAAGTCATAAATTATTAAATTCTTACCCTCATACAGATAGGTCACAATTTTATAATAGTCTGACAAATAAAGTATTATAATATAATTCATATGTGAGCCCCAAACACATAGCATGAGATGGTAGACTGCTAAATAGTATGCAGGATTAGAAGGTAGCCATACTACTACTAATATTACATTGCTAATTTAGGGCACACACTATACAAAGAAGTGTCATGCAAGTATCCTGGTACCACTTCCCTTGTTTGTATATCGTGCACCCTACAAGTGTCATGCAAGTATCCTGGTGCCACTGCCTTTTATCTAATGTACAATAATGTGACATGGAGTCTTGGTATTAGTTTACCTATCTCCTACTTGGTTCTGGTATAAATCATGTAATAAATCTACACCCTATATTACAGTGTGTGGGCTGACAGTCTGGGCAGGTCCTACTACTGTCCGATTTTGAGGCTGTGCTTCTGTGGCTCCTATTCATTGAATAAATGGGGCCATGGAAGCACGGGCGGCACACGGATGACATCATGTTCAATCACAGCCAGTGGGCAGCACACGGTTATGTGCATTAGCCCAAAACTTACACAATGTGTTAACCTAGTCTATAGCCTGACAACTCCAGGAAGACCATATTGTTCCCAAGGTGTCCTACAGGACTTTTTGAGAATGAGGCCTTTATAGATTTTTGTTGTCTATCTTTAAAAAAAAAAAAAAAAAAAAATTATTATTATTTTATTATTTATTTTTTTAAATTGAAGTTAAAATGTTCTGTTGTTCTGTCAATTCACAATTTCTGCTTTCATTCCATACCCTTAGGTTGTAGAGATACAACACAGAGAACTGGGACATGATCATGTCTCTCATCTGGATATCCTTGATGTTCAAGAAAACAAACATAGTCATGTACACTCCACCAAAGAACATCTATCTGTCCCCTCAGGGCCCGAAGAAACCAAATACAATAACAGGTATATCTTACATCCCAATTCAATATATGTCACATTAAATGTTGACTTCATTATAACTATTGTATTTTCCACAATTTCCTTTGCTCCGTTCTCTGGGGGGATAGTCTAAATGGCAACTCAGATCGATCACAAAAGAGAAATGTACCAAATCCAGTAACAAGAAAGCCAGACCCAAGGAAAAGCACAGAGTATGGCGGAAATAGAATAAATGTGAATCACCTGCAAACACAGTGGCCGCCCAGAGACATCCTGCAACACTTGTTACATCTTCATCATACTGAGAACACCCATCTGCATGAGGACGTAAGTCTCTTCCAATCCTGTCAAATTTCTGAAGCTCCAACATAGACTTTTTTTTTTTTTGTTGTTGTTGTTTTGCATATACAATATACTCATTGATATAAAATGTTGCAGTCAAATGAAACTTTCTATGTGTGAATGTAATGATGATATATGTAAATTATTACAATATTACAGCAAAAGGATAAGCTTATTGGGGAAAGCTATATAACTGAAAGGAGGCTCTAGTACTTTGTGTTGCCTAGATACAAGATGAGATTTCATATGGTATCCTGCAGAACACTTGCCCACCGGCTGGCCCTGTAGATCCTGCACACTGAAAGGTTGCCAAAGCTGGCACCCAGTTGATCTTGTAAATGCCCAATTGCAAATAATTCTGAAAACTGGGCGAGCTAGGGAAATGTTGAAATCTGAAAGAGAAATTCCTGGGAAACCCTTTCTCTGTGGGAGAGCATTATCCTGCTGAAAAGTTACAGTTGGAAGGCCTGTCATGGGAGGCTGCAGGATGTCCTATACATATTGCTGAGCGGTCAGTGTCCCTTGTATCACTGCTAGAGGTGTATGTGATGGCTCCCCAGATCATCACACCGACAGTTGGGGCATTGTGTCGATCCCAAACAAAAAACATAGTTGAAGTGCTCACCACACAGCTACCATACTCAAACACAACTGTTGTCAAAACCCAAGTAGATCCCATATTTGTTGCTAAAGACTATACAATTCCAGTCTGTATCAGTCCAGGATTCTCCTTCACAACACCACTGCAAATGAACACAGCGTCTGGTTGTTAATAGTAGGATGGTGAACATGGAAACTGTGGGAGATGCTTGTGCTTTCTGATGGACCAAATGGTTCTCTCTACTGGTGGTCTGTCTGTACACTGTTTGTTCATGCCCTCATGTAGCTAGGTCACAATGGCCGAGATGGTGAGTAATTTGTTGAAACAGCTACCCTGCTTTTCTCATTCCTATTATGGTGGGCTTTATACAATAGATGTCAGATTAAGGGGGACATTATACTGTGAGAGCCATATTAATATGCCATTATACTGTGAGGGCCTAATAAAGGGGACATTTTACAGTAGGGGCTTATTAAAGGAGAATTAGCCTCATGTTTTTGTTTTTGTTTTTTTTTGCCTTCCTCTGGATCAACACTGTAGGGGACTGTAGGGTTATAGGTTGGACTTGATGGACCTGTGTCTTCATCCAACCTCATCTACTATGTTACTATGTTATATAGTGGGGACCATATTGCAGGAGCATTATACTGTGGGGGCCTATTCAGGGAGCTGCTATGCTGGGGTGATACTATACTGTGGGACCACATTAAGGGGGACCATCATACTGTGGGGGCCACATTGAGGGGACATTATAATGTGGGGCTCGCAATGAGGGGAAACATTAAGCTGTAAGGTCTAAAAGGGGACCATGTCAGTGTCAGGGCCACTAAAGCAGCACTATACTGATAGTCAAAAAAGGGCACACAGATGGGAATGGGAAGAGCCCCTCCCAGAATACATTTTTACTTTACAAAATAATACATATAATGCAAAAATACAAAGTATAATATAATACAAAGATTACTGTGAAACACATACACATTAAGTATTCCTGTGTCTGAAAATGCCCCCTCTACAAACTTATAAAAATAATTTTTCCATACAGTGAACTCTGTAGCAGGAAAAAAAAATCAAAAGTGTCAAACCACCATTGTTTTTCCTCTGATAAAAAAATTAATAAAAAGTGACCGATGCAATAGCCATTTACCAAAATGATATAACTAAAAAGCACATCTTGCCCTGCAAAAAAGGACACCTTATCCATCCCTGTACACAGAAATATAAAAAAGCTACGGGTATCAGAATATGGTGATTTTAAGAAGAAAAATGTTTACAAAGTTTTAGATTTTTGTTAAGGGTTAAAATGTAAATAAATCTAAGTGACATGTCATTTTGGCTGCACAGTGAATGCCGTAAAAATGAAGCCCGTAAATGCACTTTTTTTTCCCAATTCAACCACATTCAGAATTTTTTCCAGCTTCCTAGTGCAGAATACAGAATAATAAATGGTACCATCATGAAGAATAATTTGCCCCGTAAACATTAAGCCCTCATATAGCTCTGTAAATGGAAAAATAAAAAAGTTACAAGGTTTGGAAGGTGGGGAGTCAAAAAGAAAAAAAAAAAAAAAACGATAACTGTCACCGGTGGAAAGGGGTTAATGGAGAAAACCATTCTGCGGGTGTGTGCTAGCTCAGATGATCAACATTTCCGCAGCAAATTAAGAAACCTTTATAACTGCTGTAAAGTTTATGATTTATTACATCCACTTATTAAACTTGGGGTTAGGAATTTTAATAAATGGCTTTATGACTTTATAGCCCCGCTCTTTGTGATGCATTGCTATGGGCAAGTTCAATATAACCACAAAGGTCACATGAATCATTTTAATTATTAAATATCTGATATTGATTTTGAAAACACAATCTGTATAAACAGTTACAGGATGGAAGAAATATAACAGGTTCTTGTGGTCTGGCAGGTCAAGCCTTTAGGGCTGTGTGACCTGGTGCAAAGACTACATTAGGCTGAGTTCACACAGAGATTTTTGGTCAGGATTTTGAGGCAGAATCCGCCTCAAAATTCTCCTCCAAAAAACACCTCACCATACAGTCCTATGTAATCCACTTGTAATTGTTTACCGCTAGTGGAAAAAAGAATCGACATGTCCATTCTTCAGGCGGATTCCACCTTAAAAAAAAATCAATGCAGGTCAATGGGAGCCGGAAAATCCGCCTTGCGGTTTTTGGATGCCTAGTTTGACACGTTTTGTGACATGGAATTGACTAAAACCACCTCAAAAACCATGAGCTGTTTTTAAGAAGATAATGCATGGCCACATTCAAAATAATGCCTCTAAAAAACACCTCAAACGCCTGAAATAAATGCATCAAAAGAGTGCCAAAAAGCCACATATTTTAATAAGTGGATTTTTCCTGACCAGAAGCCTCAAAATCAGCCTCCAAAAAAAGCCTCCCAATAGAGTTCTATTGGGAAGCTTTTTTTGGAGGCTGATTTTGAGGCGCATTCAACAACTGAGGCTTGTAACTACCCTGAATTTATTATCAACTCACTATATGTATGTTAGTAGTGAAGCATCAACACTTTTCGTCAAAGTGACAGGTACCACGCCCCCTTGTTGAAACCCCACCCCTTAGCTGCCAAAACGCTTATTGTCAATGCGCCCCTTTCCGCCTCCTTTCCTTTGTGTTGTGACAGGCCCCCTGCCTTCCTCCAACCCTCCTACGACCCCTCCAGCCCCCCATCTGCCCCTAGCAGATGTCACAGGCATGTCTGAACAAGTCTCCTCTTCCGCCTCAAAATCCGCCTGCAAAAAAACTCCATGTGAACATACCCTAATAATGCCTATTAACCTTTTCGCTGCCAAGGGTCTCTGGAAATTTTGCACCTCCAGTAGCCAGAGCAATTTTCACAGTTTTGAGATGGACAAATCAAACCTAAATTGCAACATTAAAAAAGCATCCAACTCCCCCATACCTATATATTTTCTTAAAGTAGACACCTGCAGCATTGTCAGAATGCCACTTGGTACTGTATACGAACAGGCACCTTCATGCAATTTTGATTTAAAGTGAATGTTTTATGAAAAAAATGCAAATAAATGTATATTAGTTGTTAAAAGCGGAAACCAAACAAAAAATTAAATGCATCAAACCTCCTAAAAATAAGAGTTCAACATGTGCAGAGTTCATACATATCACTATGGCCTGAACCTGCATGCACGTGTCTTCAGAAAATCGCTAGAACTGGAAGGAACAAAATTCTGCTTTGAAGCTGGAAATGTTAAAAAAGTATCATCCTATAAAATGTAGGGATTACGCACCATGAAAAGTAAGTGAACCCCTAAACCCTATATATTTTTTGAAAGTAGACAACCTGAAGATTACAAATGTCTTAATGGGTCATCGATAGCCACATCCACCTTCATGCAACTTTGCGACTAACACAAATAATTTTTTGAAAAAATACGCTAAAACACATATTTGCACCTAAAACTCATGTTCAATCTCACATTCATATACAAAATACTTTTAAAATAATAGCTTATGGTGTATACAATGTGTAAATATACTATATGTACCGCAAACATCAACTACAACAAGAGCTCGGACTCCCAAAAACACGAATACATAAGACAAGCAGGATTTTGCTGTTGCTCACTAATATGTTAAAAAGCTATACTGCACCTACCAAACTGTGACTGTGATACCAAAATCTAACTTTTTTCAGAGTACACAGCATACCGTATATAAGAACACAATTTAATAGTTTATATATACAACCACCTTCAACTTTGCCGCAAACAGAGATTGCTAGCAAAAATTGCGCAAAAATTCAAATTTGCCACTAAAGTGCGGCTCAAGAAATCCCTTTCTGCAAACATAATGTACTGACCATGAAACTGCAATATGTGAGGAGTTCATACATACCACACATGTATATATTTACAGGGGCGGGTGTTAAAGAATCGCCAAAATTGCAGAAATGCGCCATCCCATTTTGTGCATGCAAATTAAATAGGACTTTACATAAAAATGTTATTTTCCATCCCCCTATAATAATTTTAGCAATCTATACGTTCATCTCTAGTGATAATCGTTATTACTATTATTTTAGCGTGTAACGGACATCACTAGAGACGTATTTTACTGTAGAAAGCTCAGGTATAGACAGGACAGGGATTGGGTGAAATGTAAACTTTATTTGCGACTTTATGTATATGTTGTGTAAGTGTTTGGTGCGACTTTTTTTTTTTTGGCTCTGCGACCTGGACAATGGTAAATGTCTGGGTCACAGCGCCAACAAACTTCCTGGTTATGTTCAGGAGGTATAACATAAGAATACCCCACTAGTAAAGCTCAGGGGGGAATTACATTATAACTGTATGTGACAATCAGAGACAAATGTATAGTATCTGATTGGCAGGAGAAGGGTTAATAGGGACAATAGAGTCCCTGCCACCCCCTCCTGCTGTCACATACAAGTTATGCAGAGAGTCTGATCATTTCTCTTGTCTCTCTCTCTCTGCTGCACTACTCCGTGTCCCTCTTCCTTTCTTTCACACAGATCGCAAATTGCTTGCTTAGACAGGAGGGGGGGACAATTTGGAGCTCTATATCTTTGGACTGCATCAACATATCTTGATGCTTTCAATTGCATTTTAAAGAGGAGAATCTCTTCTTTAAAATGATATCAAGAACTCGATGATTGGATGTACAGTTTTGAAGCTATTCACTGTTGAAACGCTGTCGGGAATTGAGATCTGCAGTCGGATGTCAATGCCAAATAGTGTTTTCAACAGTGAATCCCTCCAAAACTGTACATCCAATCATCGAGATCTTGATATCATTTTAAAGATGAGAGTCTCTTCTTTAAAATGCATTTTAAAGCATCAAGATATGTTGATGCAGTCCAGAGATATCGGCATTAGTAGGGAGGACGTACTAAGTACGTCCTCCGCTACTGAAGTGCCACCTTGGGAGCACGTACAGTGTACGTGCCTGGCAGCGAAAGGGTTAAAGAGGTTGTCCAGGCTAAATAATATTTTCCAATTAGGCCGGGGGAAGTGAAAAAAAAAACAACAAACATACTCTCCTGTCCCCATGCTCCAGTGTCCTCCCAGGGCGCTCCAGTCAGCTGCCTTATTGTTGATGAATTTCTCGCCAGCTGTGATTTTCCTGGCCGTAAGTCCTATGATACGTTTGACTCCTGAGGCCAATCTATCTACTTCAAATGCTGGCCATTTAACACTATTCTCATCAGTCATATGGTCTGTTTGCAGCTTAGTCCCATTCAATTGAACGGGGCCGAACACCAACAGCAATCACAGCTATTGTATAATGTATAACATTGGGCTTTTTTCAGTGACAAGGCCATGTTTGTCCAAATACTGCTTCTCTTTAAACGTTTGATCCCAGGTGTGGAAGGATAGGATCTCAATCTTAAGCCCTTTTCACATCTGCATTCTGTTCTGCTTGGGCACCCCCCAAAAGGAAACCTATATGCATAAAAAAGCAGTTACCTAAGGAAATCCACGGACCCCATAGACTATAATGGGGTCTATGTGGTTTCCGCTCGGTTTCTGCACGAAATTGTGGAGAGAAAAAGGTACAACACCTGGTTATTGAAACTGTCAATACGCCCCAACACACTCATTTCCTTTGTGTTCTGACAGGTCCTCCACCCTTCCCACAACCCCCTCTAGTCCCCAAATAGTCCCCATCTGCCCTTCACAGGCATGTCTGGACAAGTCCCCTCTCCTCTCCCCCCCCCCATATTCCCCTCTGTGTGCACATTCCAAAGGTTTAAGAATGTGACGTCCTCAAGAATGTGACTGTCTCTAGAATGCGATGTCAGTTTGATCATATCATATAATCAAGTTTAATTTCCAACCCAAAATTAAAACCAGCATTGCATTCTATTATACGATGCTTATTGTAAAAAAAAACCAAAAAAACAAAACACTAACCTTCTCATTTTTAGCTACATCAGGCCGCACTGGCTATATTACATCGGTGTGTAAGGGATGTATAGTTAGGTGTGGTGCTATATTACATTGGGGTGTAAGGGGTGTATAGTTAGGAGCATACTCCCTGGGAGTAATGGGGTGTTATATTAGGAGCATGTGCCCTGCTTAGCTATACAGTCAGCCGGGACATGTCTCATAAGACGTCTATACATTACATTATTATGGTAGATGCTAAAACCTCAATCAACTTATCAGCTAATGGTTGTATACAGATTAACCACAGACAAAAACGCAAAGTTTTAAAAAGTTTATTCAGCAGATAAAGTGTTACAGCGCATATAAATTAAAAAAAAAATACAGTTAGCAGAGTTACATTATACAATAATATACACATGATCAGTATTTACAATTTACAAGCTTAACCAAGAAGATTGTAGCATGGGGCACAGACAAAAACACAGTTTCAAAAAGCTAATTCAGCAGATTAAAATACTACACTATCCAATAAAAGGGCTGACTCATCACAAGAAGGTAATTAAATGGTTTTATCCAACATCTGAACCATGGGTGAGAAGATTGGGTGGACCCTAACCAGTATAATACTTGCCATCTACTAAGTGGATAAATGTTTCTTACTGGTATATTCCTTTTATCAAGCTAAGAGGAAAAGTAAAAGACCAGGTACATTAAATGAGGACTGATGTACCCAGAATAGATTTTAGAGGAGACTAGACCCAATTCTAACAAGTGACTTTATACTTCTGATGCAGAGCTTTAGATAATAATTCTTTGTCTGCACGTTCATATAGCACTGTCTATCACTGTTATAAATGTGAGGTTCTTAGCGCACAGTTTGATAAATTGTGCGAGCCCATCTGCCACGTCACGGCGACCTCATTCAGATGGGTCCCTACACTAACACTTTGTGTTATACCCCTGCTACAGACAAGACCCCAGAGGTTAAGTTCATAGAGACTGTGATGTAACAGTAATAGATTGTAAGCCCTCGCGGGCAGGGCCCTCTACCCCACTGTGCCAGTCGGTCATTGTTAGCATTGTATCTACCTGTATATTCTGTGTATTGTATGTAACCCCCAGATGTAAAGCACCATGGAATTAATGGTGCTATATAAATAAATATTAATAATAATAATAATAATAATAATATATAAGAAAGTAATCTCCTCTCCTATATGTGAAGTGTTAGTGGCGGGACCCATTGTAATAAAGGCCAATACATTGGTGATGGGATCGAAAATGTCATGTAAAATATGATGTCATATTATATAACATCAATATGAATAAAATAGCACTGATGTCTAGTTAATATACATTATCTATAAGAGCAGCAACACAAGGCTCAGAGCAGAAGTTTTACTGTAATACTAATACTAAGGGGAAATATCTTAAAAGATTGTCTGACCTGTACAATTCCAGTCCATTTATTGTTTTGAGGGCATACACATAGCTTAGATTGGGAACCTCTGCTCGAAACCCCACTCTATGAGTTAGAGAGGTAAACCACTAAGTATAAATATATATACATATTTACAAATGACATTCACACCTTACACATATTGTATAAGGAGATATCTATTACATAAGTGGACAACCCTTACATGTATACAGGTATGTACATGTAACAAACACTAACATTTAACACGTCACAGACCATTGAATTAAATGTTACCTCTATATATGTGTATATATACCTAATATAAAGGTGGACATACTGACATTTCTACATCCAAATGCTAGTTCAAATCTTTTTACATGTCTTATATATGCTATTTAGAGATTATTCCTTTGTATACACTGGCTATGTTCACATCAGTCCTGGCTTCTGTTGTTCTGTATAAGAGCAAAACAATGGCTTCCCCATGAACACTATAAACTCAGAAAAATGATTTCACTGCCCACCTACTACAGCCAAGCTCCTGATTCCTTCTCATTGGAAGACTCACTCCCTTCCCTCCTTCTCACAGTGGATCTCTAAGATTAGTGATATATTCTGGATGGAGGAGCTTGGAATCCCATGACCAGATTGACCGTTCTGAAAACGTGGACCCTGTGGTTATCTACAAAACAGACACATAGTTGGACACCCAAACTCCATATATTTCAATATCCTACTGTATTTTCCAATAGCCTTCAGCACGCAAACTTCACATTTGGCAGCCCAGCTGCACTACACCTCTACCTCCATAATGACCCATGGACTTTACATTAACCCCACACTAGTACCAATCATAGGTATCTACCTTCAGGCTCCATTGTT